>NW_025267390.1:0-1480 GCF_018294505.1 Triticum aestivum | reverse complement strand
AGAGACGAGTCCCCATAGCATTTTGGAAACTTTCCCAAAATCGAGAGGTGAAAAGACTTCCTCGATCCGAGTTAATTTCCAAAGGAACACCATGGAGAGACACTATTCGGGAGATGTACAAATCTGCCAGCTGACTAGCGGTTATACTCTCACGAACAGGTAAGAAATGGGCTACTTTGGAAAGACGATCGACCACGACGAAAATAGCATTATTCCCTCTCTTGGTCCTGGGAAAACCGGTAATGAAATCCATACCAATTTTATCCCATTTCCATTCAGGAATAGCTAAGGGTTGAAGGGTGCCAGCAGGCCGTTGGTGCTCTGCTTTTACACGACGACAGACGTCGCAATTAGCAATAAACTGAGCAATTTCTCTCTTCATCCTAGTCCACCAGAACCTCTGGCGTAGGTCCTGATACATCTTAGTACTACCGGGATGAATGGTGAGAGGAGGTTCATGAGCTTCTTTAAGGATCAACTGCCGTAGATGCTGGTTCTTGGGAACCACTAGACGGTTCTCAAAGTACACAACACCATGATCATTTGTGGAGAAACAACTAGCACCTCCGCTAGCAATGTTCTCTTTGATTTTAGATATTCCCTTATCTCGCCTTTGGGCAGCGATGATTTGATCCGTAAGAGTAGGTTTTGCTACCAAGGTGGAAAGAAAACCTTGAGGTACAATGTGAAGGTTAAGCTTCCGAAATTCCTCATGGAGGAGCGGTTGACTTTGTTGTAACATCAGGTTGTTACAATAAGATTTACGACTTAGCGCATCAGCCATGACGTTGGCTTTCCCTGGGGTGTAGGTTATTCCTAAGTCAAAGTCTGTGATCAATTCAACCCAACATCTCTGCCTGAGATTCAAATCCGGTTGGGTGAAAATGTACTTCAGACTTTGGTGATCAGTGAATATTTCGCAACGATTACCAAGGAGGTAATGTCGCCAGGTCTTAAGTGCATAGACTACTGCTGCAAGCTCTAGATCATGAGTAGGATAATTCTCCTCATGTGGGTGCAATTGCCGTGAAGCATAAGCAATTACGTGTCGATCTTGCATGAGAATACAGCCTAGTCCTTGTCGCGAGGCGTCGCAGTAGATAACAAAATCCTTGGAAAAATCCGGTGGTACCAGTACGGGAGCAGAGGTTAAACGTCTCTTCAGTTCCTGGAAACTGTGCTCACATTGTGGAGTCCACTCGAACCTTTTATCTTTCTTGAGGAGTTCAGTTAGAGGTTTGGCAACTTTGGAGAAATTCTCGACAAAGCAACGGCAATAGCTCGCTAGGCCAAGGAAACTCCGAACTTGCTTGATCGATTCAGGTGGAGTCCAATTAAGGACGGCTTGAACTCGCTCAGGGTTAACAGCAATGCCTTTACCAGAAATTACATGTCCAAGATAGGTCACTTCTGACAACCAGAATTCACATTTAGAAAA
Source organism: Triticum aestivum (assembly GCF_018294505.1). Classification (NCBI taxonomy): domain Eukaryota; kingdom Viridiplantae; phylum Streptophyta; class Magnoliopsida; order Poales; family Poaceae; genus Triticum; species Triticum aestivum. Next base: position 42 of record NW_025267390.1, on the reverse strand, counting down.
TTTGGCATAAAGGCGATGCTCTCGAAGTTTCTTCAACACTAG
>NW_025267389.1:0-1480 GCF_018294505.1 Triticum aestivum | reverse complement strand
AGACAGGTGCCATTATAGGAAGTTTTTTTTGACCCGTTTCCAGTTTTTGGGTCCGGGCAGTCAAAAAAAAAATTGGTCGAAAAAATTTCGTGCCCATCCTGTCAGTTTGAGCTAAGAAGAGTTTTGAGACACTCGCCATTATAGTGATTTTTCGCAAAAAAAAAGCAGCGCAAAAAAAAAGCAGCGCAAAAAAAAAGAGCGAAAAAAAAATTCAGAGTGTGCTTTTCCCTTGTTTACGTGCCGCGCCGTGATTTTGTTGGTGTTCTAGGCTCGCGTCTCTAGCACAGTCTAGCCTAGGACCAGCACAGTACCGTCGTTGAGCGTTTATTCAACTTTGCATCTCTGAATTGATTATTGCTGACCCTTTTTGCTACCATACTATAAGCCTTCCCAGCTCCACATACATCTACGTCGTGTGTTTGACTCTCCCTGGTAATCGCTCTATCCAAGCTTTGAGAGTTTTTGACTACAACGGTTGCCGATCACCGCCTGCTACTGGGTAAGAACTGGTAAGAATTTGAGATTTGCTTGACGGATTTGTGATACACCACCACCACTTCTTAGTAGTCTGTAGGATCATATTCTTGTGTGTTTCTATTGCTGCTAACCATGCCAGGATCACAAGCCGACGAGATTGACTGGGAGAATTTATCAAACAAGGAGCTTCATGATAAGTTTCAGCAAATGATGACTGAACAGGTGCAAGATGTGCTGAACAATTTTGAAGAGGCCATGGAGAAGATCACTGGCCTTGAGAAGACGTTCGAAACAAAGCTCGATAACAAGTTTAATGAATTGCTCGCGCGTCTTCCACCACCACCACCCGCTGCACCTAACGCACCTCCCCAACAACAACAACAACGACTACCTCCATGTCGCGAAGCAGACCTCCGCCGAGCAAGCCGTGTTTCTCTTGCGTTTGGCCAAACTGTTGGTGCTGCTGTTGATACTTCTGTGGCTCCTGCTGCTGATGCGGAGGAGGATGATTATGTGGGAGATTATGAGGATGAAGTTGATCAAAATCAACACTACATGCAGCCACCTGTACCACCACCAGCAGGTCGACCTCAGGTATATATTCGTAATGGTAGGCCTGCACCACCACCTCAGGTACGAGATGATGTCCATATTCCTAAACTAAAATTGAATATTCCACCATTTGAGGGTAGATATGTTCCTGATATATATCTTACTTGGGAGTTAGAAACTGAACAACGATTTACATGTTTACAATATCCTGAGGAGAGACGAGTTGCTGCTGCCGTTTGTGCTTTCACTAGTTTTGCATGTGTATGGTGGTCTGAACATTGTAGATTATATCCTATTCCAACTACTTGGGCTGCTTTGAAAACTGCTATGCGTACGCGTTGGGTTCCACCATATTATCAACGTGAATTGCTTCAAAAATTGCAGCGTTTAAGACAAGGGAAAAATTCTGTAGAAGAATATTATCAGGAATTACAAACTGGCATGATTAGAT
>NW_025267388.1:0-1480 GCF_018294505.1 Triticum aestivum | reverse complement strand
TGCACACAATATACACAAAAATTGTGCTTTTTAATGCAAGAATAATCATATAATGGTGATGTTTTTTGCAAATAAAAGGTTACTAAGCATGAACGAATTAGTGGCATTGGTATTATCCTAAAAGAAGGAATAAAATGAATAATAACTAAATCAAGATAATAAATTTTTATAAGGAATAATTAATTAGTGCCATTGGTATTACTCTTTATGAATAAAGATTATCAAAAGTTAAAAAAATATGCACATGACTTTGCAATATAATAGTGTATTTTTCACACATGTTACATAGTATTTGTGTGTGTGTACATTTACACTCACCCAACATCTCAAAAATACCTACAAAATAAAATAAAATAAACCAACTAATAAATAAAAACAAACAAAAAGGGGAAAACACACAAAAATAGAAAAACAGAAGACATAACAAAGGGAAAGAGGGATGGGCAGGGCGGTACAGGTAATGGGCTTCAGCCCAGTGGCAACTTGACGGGCACAAATATGTGGTCAGTAAAAAAATGCAACCAGCTCACAAAGTAGTCCGGAAAACATAACGAATCTCAGAGCAAGAATCAATGGGCAAGAAATTGACTGAACAAATTTAAAATTAAGGCGACTTACATATAGCTAAGCTGCAAGATTATATTAAACAAACTGTCCAAAATTAAGAAAAAACAACTGAAAAACTTGAAAGAAAATATTATATGTCAGTCTTTTCGTAAGTGGATAGACAAGTAAACCAAGATCCAATTTCGACAACACACACCAAGGGAGAGCTCATGCGTGTAGCGGACATAGAGCATGAAGCCCTCCCTTCTCACCTAGTGGGGCTTACACATGTGACACATTTTCACTCTATTTTTCTTTCACGGAAATTCCAAAATAAATGTAGTTTGAAAACATCTAAAAGATGTTTTTTGAGAAAGTTTAGAAATTTCATATTTTGAATGCTAAGGAAGTTTTGAATCTGAAAAGTTCTAAATTTTATTAAATTTGAATTGAGAGCTTCTGAAAGTTTTAAATTTTCCAAAAGTTCAAAGTTCTAAAATTTTGCCCTAGAATTCTCAAAATTTCAAACTATAACTTCTGAAAGTGACAAAAAATGAAAGTTTGACTTAGAGTTATCAATTGACGGGGCTTGTGGTATGACCACTTGAGACAATGGGCTGAAGGCACGGTAGAGGCACACAAGGGGAAAATGACATATCATGCATATATAAGTCAATAGATTATCATTACTATGATATTTCTCAACATGCAAACATACTACATCAATGTACAACCATGCATCGGGAAAAAGCTAACTTAACATGCGTTTGTGCGTATTAAATATGATTATACCACTTATATTCAATAATTATTTTATAAAAACTACACGGTAATCAAATACAATAAATCATATGTATTTTTAGTTTCAGTTCTCATATTGTTATCCAAATATTCATGTTTTATACAATTAAATATTACTGAAATATATTGTACC
>NW_025267387.1:0-1480 GCF_018294505.1 Triticum aestivum | reverse complement strand
TAGACAAATATTGAGGAAAATGGAGCTTGGAGGTCGAGCTTGGAGAGGAGAAAGCTTAAGTAGTGTGGCTCGGGCATTCCATCGAACACCTTGTGTGCATAGGAGGTGAGCTAGAGCACCACCAAGCCCTCTCCCCCTCGGCGGCCAGAAAAAACAGAGCAGTGTGCTCTGCTCTTACGCGAGGGGGTATATATAGGCACCTCGTTGGTCCCGGTTGGTGGCATGAACCGGGACTAACGGGCAGCCTTTGGTCCCGGTTCAAGCCACCAACCGGGACCAATGGTGGTGGGCCAGGAGCGAGGCCCATTGGTTCCGGTTCGTCCCACCAACCGGGACCAAAAGGTCCAGATGAACCGGGACCAATGGCCCGAGTGGCTCGGCCGGCCCCCGGGGCTCACGAACCGGGTCCAATGCCACAATTGGTCCCGGTTCTGGACTGAACCGGGACTAATGGGTTGACCCGGCCTGGACCAATGCCCCCTTTTCTAATAGTGTGATACAAGCTGAGCACGAGCCAATTTCCACGGCTCGACCTTGAGCTTCACTGAGTTTGAGCTCGCTCGAATTTTAATGTAATCTGAGCTGAGCCTAATCCAACTCACTCGAACTCGAGTCATTTGCTCGGCCTAGTACCTGCCGGACTTCAAGACGGCCAGAGCACTCATTTACCGGGGAGGGGTGGTAGCACAACGGGGTCGCCTGCTACTTCTCGTTGACGAGGACAGACACGTGGTGGATCGTCGTGCACGATGCCATGGTGAGAAGTTGTTTTTGTTCGACACGGTTCACTTCCCCTGTCACATAGCAAAATTGGGGGGAGCACTAGCCCTACGGCACAGGCGCACAACACACCTCGAGCGCCTTTTCCTTGGTACATCGCCTGAACTATTGAAGGATCGGAACCTACCTTATACGTCCGGACGGGCTGCCCGGTCATGTTCTTTCGACCCAGACGGACGCCTCAAATGCCCAGACTGACCGGCACCCCCCAATATCGAACCCAAATATGGCACGGATATGGGGTGGCCTGGGCACTCCCAGACGCGTCCGCCTGATAAGCCCGACCCACCACCTACCCCACGGATGTCCCACAAAAAACCCCATCGGCCTAGTTTGTCTGAAACCCTAGCTCACTCACTCTCCTCTCTCGCTCCATTCTCTCCTCTCCCCACACCGATTCTGATCATATCTGGCGCAATGTCGAGCTCCGGCAGCCGCTCCGACGACAAGGTGGATCCGGAGTAAGAGCTTGCCCTTCGCATCACCTTGCAGCGGTCCAAGGTGGAGACCGGGGACAACTACGGATCTGCAGCTTTCCCGTTGGTGCATCTCGGATGCCGGCGCTGGCCCCTCCCGGCCCATGGGTAGCTCCAACAGGCGGCCAGCAAAATAGGCGCCTGCCCTATGCCGTCCCCTCGCCCCACCCGCTGCTGCTCCCCCATGCCATCCCCTCGCCCTGCCAGCTGCTGCTCCCCCTCAT
>NW_025267386.1:0-1480 GCF_018294505.1 Triticum aestivum | reverse complement strand
CGGCAGTGTCCCCGCGCCGGTGCTCCTCCTGTACACCGCATGCTCGAGGGGGCTGCGCTTGAAACCGAGCGACGCGAGCGACGCGTCAAGCTTGGCGTACCATGCTCGGGGCGCCTGTTTCAGGCCGTACAGGGCCTTCCGAAGACGCAGTACCTTTCCCTCCTTGCCGGCGATGACGAAACCCGGCGGCTGGTGCACGTAGACCTCCTCGATCAGGTCGCCGTTTAAGAACGCCGACTTGACGTCCATGTGATGGACTTGCCACCCTTGCCGCGCCCCCAAAGCCAGCAGCAGCCATACTGTTTCCATGCGGGCCACTGGCGCGAACACTTCATCGTAGTCCACGCCCTGCCGCTGCAAGTAGCCCTTTGCCACCAAGCGCGCCTTGTGCTTCACGATCTTGCTGGCGGCATCCCTCTTGACCTTGAAGACCCATTTGAGCCCTATCGCACGGTGCCCGGGCGGGAGCGCGGCGAGCTCCCAGGTCTTGTTCTTGCGGATCGCGACCAGCTCGGCGTCCATGGCGCGCATCCAACACGCCTCCTCTAGCGCTTCATCCACCCCAGTGGGCTCTTCAACAGCAATGAGACAGAGACCGACTTGGTCTTCTCTCGCTGCTTCCACCTCGGCCAGTACATGTGTCATCTTGCGGTAGCGCGTTGGCGTATGGTCGAGGTCGTGCCGTTCCCAGTCGTCACTGGGCGGCGTAGCCCAGCCTCGTCATCTGGGGCTGGAGAACGCGCTGGCGTTGTTGGTGTAGGCGGACAGCCCCCCGGTGCGGAAGAGCTCGATGAAGAGGATGCCGTGGACGACCCGTCTGAGTTCGACAAGGCAGACTGCACATCGACGCTCTGTTCGTCGCTGTAGACGACCACAAAGTGTTCGTCCATGGGGGTCGCCGCAGCACCTGGGGCCGGCGTCCAGTCCCACTTCCTCCGTTCTTCAAAAACGACGTCGCGCGTGACGTGCACCTTGTTCGTGGCGATCAAACACCCTATACGCCTTGGCTCCTTCAGCGTACCCGATGAAAATCATCGGTGTCGAGCGATCAGCCAGTTTATCGATGCCGGGGCCGATCCGCTTGACGTGTGCGGTGCACCCGAAGGTGCGCAGGTGATGAACCGCCGACGTCTTCTTGTGCCACGCTTCGTACGGCGTCTGCCCGTCGATGCTGCGCGTGGGGGATCGATTGAGCAGGTACACCGCGGTCTTGACCGCGTCGCCCCAGAACATGGCGGGCACGGCCATGCTCTTGAGCAGACACCGTGCCATCTCCACCACGGTCTGGTTGCGCCTCTCGACCACGCCGTTTTGCTGCGGCATGTATGGCGCGGTGGTGCAGTGCTTGATCCCTCCATCCTCGCAGTACAGACGGAATTCAGTGGAGTTGAACTCGCCGCCCCGATCAGAGCGGAAAGCCATGAGCCGGCGTCCAGATTCAGCCTCTGCAAGGGCCTTGATCTTCTTGAAATGTTGAAAT
>NW_025267385.1:0-1480 GCF_018294505.1 Triticum aestivum | reverse complement strand
AAACAAGTATGGGGGTTACTGGCACAAGACTCGATCTACGGTCGACTCAGGAGGTTTAAGTATTCCCTGCATGATTAGTATAATGAATATATTTCATCCAACAGAGTCACCGCTCATATCACCTTGCCATGCCATACCAGACATAACCATCCCGACGGAGACCGACGACAAACTCATGCCTACCCAAGGCAGAGGTTTTCCCGGGTTCCTGCCGGTATGCATGCAAGGCACATGAGGGTGATTATCATCACAAGTGTGTCCATTTCCAACAGCATGGAAATCAATAACATGCACCCATGCATATGATCATATCACATGAAATAACAAGTTTCTCCAAAGTGAGGTGATGTTATGAACGTGTCATCGAACACACAAAAATATTATGCCGGGGTTCAGAATGCTTGCCTTCAATGTGTGGAAAGGAAGGGTGCACTCCAAAACTTGAAACATTTCTCCTCTCTTCAAAAATCCTATTTTAGCAATATAAAAGAATTAACACACAAAATAAAAACAGCACCAAAAGTTGTTCTGAAATTTTTTAAAATAAATCTTAAAATAAACTAGGTGAAATTTGAGAGAGGTAGGAAAAAGAATCATTTCATTTGGAGTTGTATTTAAAAAGTTATAGCCAGTCAAAGATTTGGTCAAATCTGTTTTTTTTAAAATAGAAAAAGAAAACGTTTCAAACGAGATTACGCTTTCGGTGCAGAGGAGGCGTACTTGAGGCTTTACGCCTCCACTTAACCACGTGGACCGGCGCTGGGTCTCTGACGGTGGGCCCGCCTGGCCCACTGGTCAGGTTTGACCAGTCGCCCGCGTCATCTCCCTCCTCTGCCCGAGTGGAGCGGGGCTCCGGCGATCATCGCCGGCGAACGGTGGCTCCGTTCGGAAAGCTGAGGCCACCAGTGGATTCAGGGGGCCGAGGTGGTTACTCCGGTAGTCGTAGGGTCGTCGGAGGCGGAGGATATCGCCGGCGGCGAGCTCCAAGGCGGAGGGAAGCTTCGGGAGCAAGATGGATTTGGGGCTACGGTGGTTCTCGATCAAAATTGAGTAGGGGGATGGGTTCACGGGAGGATGAGGAAGTTTCTGGCGAAGAGAATGGAGAGGGGGAGGCCCTGGTGGTGCCGGAATGGCCGGGGCAGTGGCGGCGGCAGGAGTTACCGGAGATGGGGAAGAAAGCTCTCCTGGGTCGATTGGCGAGCTGGGGAAGCGTCATTGGGATGGCCTGAGGTTGCCAGTGTGCGGGAACGGCCAGGGGCGTCCATTTATAAGCGAGGCAAGGCAGTTCCGCGGCGGCCGTGGATAAGCTTCCGGCGAACCGACGTTCTGTAGCAGCAGGGCATCGTGGCGGCGACGAGCGCTAGAGGACATGGCTGTGGATGAGCTCGCACTGCTCCAGGGGCCAGGTGGCGAGCGGGAGGGGTTTGGGCGGCGCTGCCCGTGGCTGGAGCCACTGCGGACGCCGGAGTGCCACCAAGAA
>NW_025267384.1:0-1480 GCF_018294505.1 Triticum aestivum | reverse complement strand
AATTCTGACGCGATTCGTGGACTATTACTCAACATTTAGGGGTCCCGAAGTGATTTCCATAGTTGTTGAACCCCAAAATGCGTTTAGGTGTCGGTCATGAACACTCACAGTTTTGGACGATTCTGGCCCGTTTCGTGGACTATTACTCACTGTTTTGGGGTCCCGGTCTGACTTGCACAATTAACAAACCCCGGGGTGAGTTTACGTGTCGATCATCAACACTCGCAGTTTCGGCCGATTCTGGCTTGTTTTGTGGCACTCGCAGTTTTGTCCGTTTCTGGCCCGTTTCATGGACTATTACTCACTGTTTTGGGGTCCCGGAGTGATTTCCTTGATTAACAAACCCCGGGGTGTGTTTACGTGTCGGTCATAAACACTCGTGGTTTTTGTCGATTCTGACACGTTTTGTGGACTATTACTCACCGTTTTGGGGTACCGAAGCGATTTCAATAGTTGTTGAACCCGAAGGTGCGCTTACATGTAGGTCATCAACAATCGCAGTTTGGGCCGATTTTGGCCCATTTCTTGGACTATTACTTAGTTTCGGGGGTCCCGGAGTGATTTCCAAGATTTACGAACCCCGTGGTGCGTTTACGTGCCGGTTATCAACACTCACAATTTTGGCCGATTCTGGTCCGTTTCGTGCACTATTACTCACCGCTTTGGGGTCCCAGAGCGATTTCCATGGTTGTTGAACTCCAAGGTGCAGTTACTGTCTGTCATCAACATTCATAGTTTTTGCCGATTCTGGCCTGTTTCTTCGACTATTACTCCGTTTTGGCGTCCTGGTGTGCTTTCCATGATTGACGAACACCGGGGTGCGTTTATGTGTCGGTTAGCAACACTCGCATTTTGGGCCGATTCTGGCCCGTTTCATGAACTATTACTCACCGTTTTGGGGCCCCAAAGCGATGTCCATGGTTCTTTAACCCCATGGTGCGCTTATGTGTCGATCATCAACAATCGCAGTTTGGGCCGATTTCTGCCCGTCTCTTGCACTATTACTTAGTTTTGGGGGTCCCGTAGTGATTTCCACGATTGACGAACTCCGTGGTGCGTTTACATGTCGGTCATCAACACACAATTTTGGTCGACTCTGGTCCGCTTCGTGCACTATTACTCACCGTTTTGGCATCCCAGAGCGACTTCCATGATTGACAATTCCCGGGGTGCGTTTGCGTGTGTGTCCTCAATACTCACAGTTTTGGCCAATTCTGACGCGATTCGTGGACTATTACTCAACATTTAGGGGTCCCGAAGTGATTTCCATAGTTGTTGAACCCCAAAATGCGTTTAGGTGTCGGTCATGAACACTCACAGTTTTGGACGATTCTGGCCCGTTTCGTGGACTATTACTCACTGTTTTGGGGTCCCGGTCTGACTTGCACAATTAACAAACCCCGGGGTGAGTTTACGTGTCGATCATCAACACTCGCAGTTTCGGCCGATTCTGGCTTGTTTTGTGGCACTCGCAGTTTTG
>NW_025267383.1:0-1480 GCF_018294505.1 Triticum aestivum | reverse complement strand
CGGAAGATCAACACGTCGCAGCCCCACCTAGGCACAACAGAGAGGCCAGCACGCCGGTCTAAACCTAAGCGCACAGGGGTCTGGGCCCATCGCCCATAGCACACCTGCACGTTGCGAGGGCGGCCGAAAGCAGACCTAGCCTAGTGGCGTTCCAGTCCAATTCGGCGCGCGCCGCTCCGCCGCTGACGTCTGAAGTGCTTCGGCTGATACCACGACGTCGGGATACCCATAACTACTCCCACGTAGATGGTTAGTGCGTATAGGCTCGTAGCCAGACTCAGATCAAATACCAAGATCTCGTTAAGCGTGTTAAGTATCCTGCGAACGCCGAACAGGGCCAGGCCCACCTGTCTCCTAGGTGGTCTCAACCTACCCTGTCGCTCCGCCACAAAGTAACAGTCGGGGGACGTCGGGAACTCAGGCCCACCTCTACCGGGATGGAGCCACCTGTCCTTTCAGCCCCCTCGTCAGAATCACTTGCGGGTACTCAATGAGCTGACCCGACTTTAGTCACCATCTGTATAGTATGTATGTATGCATAGTATATACCCGTGATCACCTCCCAAGTGATCACGGCCCGATAGTATAGCAAGGCAGACTGACAAGAATGTAGGGCCAATGATGATAAACTAGCATCCTATACTAAGCATTTAGGATTGCAGGTAAGGTATCAACAGGTGTAGCATCAATGTCAGGCTATGCATCAGAATAGGTATAACAGAAAGCAGTAACATGCTACACTACTCTAATGCAAGCAGTATAGAGTAGAATAGGCGATATCTGGTGATCAAGGGGGGGCTTGCCTGGTTGCTCTGGCAAGAGAGAGGGGTCGCCAACTCCGTAGTCGAACTGGTCAGCAGCAGCGTCGGTCTCGTAGTCTACCGGAGAGAAGAGGGGGAAGAAATAATGAATACAGAGCAAACAAAGCACCACAAAATATATCAAGGCAATACGCGGTGTTCGGTGTGCCCTAACGCGGTAGTAGGTGATACCGGTTAAGGGGGGAAACATCCGGGAAAGTATTCCCGGTGTTTCGTGTTTTCGGACAGATGAACCGGAGGTGAAATGTTGCAGGTTCACTATGCTAGGGACATGTGGCGGACGAACGGGCTGCGTATCCGAATTCGTCTCGTCGTTCTGAGCAACTTTCATGTTGAAAATATTTTAATCCGAGTTACGGATTAAAAGATATGATTTTCTAAAGATTATATTAATTTCTGGAATTTAATTAATTAATTATTTAATTCGAAAATGAATTTATGACGTCAGCATGATGTCATGCTGACGTCAGCAGTCAACAGGGTTGACTTGGTCAACCTGACAGGTGGGTCCCGTTCGTCATTGACTGTTTAGTCTGATTAATGTTTAGCTAATCTAATTACTGTTTAATTAAACTAATTAGTTAATTAGGTTAATCTAATTATGATTAATTAACTTAATTAATTCCTTATTTAGTTAATTAACTTAATTATTATTTATT
>NW_025267382.1:0-1480 GCF_018294505.1 Triticum aestivum | reverse complement strand
CCTGGTTTTTTAATTCTAGTAAATCCTAAACTCGTCTGAAATTCATGAAACTTGGCATGCTATCATGGAGCGGCATCAACATACTGTGGTACAAATTTTGTCCATTTGGGGCAGGTTTGGGTATATGCTTCTCACAAACCGGAGCTTCTCACAACAAGCATGATGGTTTTCGGTAGGGAACGTACCACCTTTGGGGACGAAACGATATCCATTGCCTCTTATTGCTTTCAAGTTTTTTTCTCATGTCAACATAGAACAACAGGAGTGTTGTGTGATTTTTTCTGAGTTTTCAGGGTTCGTTTGGACATTTCTATGCATTAACTGAGTTTTCCATGCATTTATGTGCATAATTCAAATATGAACTAAATGCGCATGCTCTAGTGCATATAAATTCGTTGAAAAATAAAATCTATGTCCTTGGGTGCATGCTTAGGTCCCATGCAAGAAAATGAAATGAATTTTAAACACCAGTGCACCGTCGATTGCTGGCAAAATAGTGAGTTGCCTGGTTTTTAAATTCTAGTAAATCCAAAACTCGTCTGAAATTCATGAAACTTGGCATGCTTTCATGGGGCGGCATGAACATGCCGTGGTACAAATTTTGTCCCATTTGGGGCAGGTTTGGGTATATGCTTCTCAAAAACCAGAGCTTCTCACAACAAGCATGATGGTTTTTGGTAGGGAACGTCCCACCTTTGGGGACGAAACGATATCCATTGCCTCTTATTACTTTCAAGTTTTTTTCTCGTGTCAACATAGAACAACAGGAGTGTTGTGTGAATTTTTGTGATTTTTCGGGGTTCGTTTGGACATTTTTATGCATTTACTGAGTTTTCAATGCATTTATGTGCATAATTCAAATTTGAACTACATGGGCATGCTCCAATGCATATAAATTCATTGAAAAATCAAATCTTTGTCCTTGGGTGCATGATTAGGTCCCATGCAAGAAATGGGAATGAATTTCAAACACCATGGCACCGTTGATTGTCGGCAAAATAGTGAGATGCCTGGTTTTTAAATTCTATTAAATCCAAAAGAAATTCACGAGACTTGGCATGCTATCATGGAGCGGCATCAACATGCGGTGGTACAAATTTTGTCCCATTTGGGGCAGGTTTGGGTATATGCTTCTCACAAACCAGAGCTTCTCACAACAAGCATGATGGTTTTCGGTAGGGAACGTCCCACCTTTGGGGACGAAACGATATCCATTGCCTCTTATTGCTTTCAAGTTTTTTTCTCGTGTCAACATAGAACAACAGGAGTGTTGTGTGAATTTTTGTGATTTTTCGGGGTTCGTTTGGACATTTTTATGCATTTACTGAGTTTTTAATGCATTTATGTGCATAATTCAAATTTGAACTACATGCGCATGCTCCAATGCATATAAATTCATTGAAGAATCAAATCTTTGTCCTTGGGTGCATGCTTAGGTCCCATGCAAGAAATGGGAATGAATTTCAAACACCATGGCACC
>NW_025267381.1:0-1480 GCF_018294505.1 Triticum aestivum | reverse complement strand
GACTATTACTCACTATTTTGGGGTCCCGGAGTGATTTCGACGATTGACGAACCCCGGGGTGCGTCATTGTGTCGGTCATCAACACTCTCGTTTTTTATCGATTCTGACCCGTTTCGTGGACAATTACTCACCGTTTTGGGGTCCCATAGCGATTTCCATAGTTGTTGAGCCCCAAGGTGCACTTACGTGTCTGTCATCAACACTCGCACTTTTGGCCGATTCTGGCCCGTTTAGTGGACTATTACTCATTGTTTGGGGTCCCATAGTGATTTCCACGATTGACGAACCCCGGGGGTGCGACTACGTGTCGGTCATCAAGACTCACGGTTTTTGTCGATTCTGACCCGTTTCATGGACTATTAATCAACATTTTGGAGTCCCAGAGCGATGTCCATGGTTGTCGAATCCCAGGAGTGCTTACGTGTTGGTCGTCCAGACTCGCAGTGTGGGCCGATTCTGACCCGTTTCTTGGACTATTACTCGGTTTTGGGGTCTCGAAGTGATTTGCATGATTGAAGAACACCGGGGTACGTCTACGTGTGGGTCATCAACACTCTCGGTTTTTGTTGATTGTGACCCATTTCATGGACTATTACTGACCGTTTTGGGGCCTGTAGAAATTTCCATAGTTGTTGAACCCCAAGGTGCATTTACGTGTCGGTCATCAACACTCGTGTTTTTGGTCGATTGTGACCCGTTTCGTGGACTATTACTCACCGTTTTGGGGTCCCATAGTGATTTCCATAATTACTGAACCCCAAGGTGCACTTACGTGTCGGTCATCAACACTCGCGTTTTTAGCGATTCTAACCCGTTTCATGGACTTGAAATATTGTTTGGGTGTCCCAGAGCGATTTCCATGGTTGTCGAATCCCAAGGAGTGCTTACGTGTTGGTTGTCAAGACTCGTAGTTCGGGCCGATTCTGACCCGTTTCTTGGACTATTACTCGGTTTTGGGGTCTCGAAGTGATTTCCACGATTGACGAACCCCAGGGTGTGTCTACGTGTTGGTCATCACCACTCGCGGTATTTGTCGATTGTGACCCGTTCGTGGACTATTACTCCCCGTTTTGTGGTCTCGTAGTGATTCCCATAGTTGTTGAACCCCAAGGTGCACTTACGTGTCAGTCATCAACACTCGCATTTTTTGTCGATTGTGACCCGTTTCGTGGACTATTACTCACCGTTTTGGGGTCCCGTAGTGTTTTCCATAGTTATTGAACCCCAAGGTGCACTTACCTGTCGGTCATCAACAATCGCAGTTTTGGCCGATTTTGGCCCGTTTCATGGACTATTACTCACTATTTTGGGGTCCCGGAGTGATTTCGACGATTGACGAACCCCGGGGTGCGTCATTGTGTCGGTCATCAACACTCTCGTTTTTTATCGATTCTGACCCGTTTCGTGGACAATTACTCACCGTTTTGGGGTCCCATAGCGATTTCCATAGTTGTTGAGCCCCAAGGTGCACTTACGTGTC
>NW_025267380.1:0-1480 GCF_018294505.1 Triticum aestivum | reverse complement strand
AATGTAACCAAACAAGATCTCCAGGTGCAAACACAACATGTTTTCTACCCTTATCTCCAGCAAGTTTATATTTAGCATTCATACGCTCAATGTTTTCCTTAGTTAACTCATGCATTTTTAAAATCAATTCAGCACGTTGTTTAGCATCAAAATTAACCTTCTCCGAAGATGGAAGAGGCAACAAATCAATAGGTGCACGAGGTAGGAAACCATACACAACTTCAAAAGGGCACATCTTAGTAGTAGAATGCAATGAACGATTATAAGCAAATTCAATATGAGGCAAGCTATCCTCCCACATTTTCTTATTATTCTTCAAAACAGCCCTAAGCATAGTAGACAACGTTCTATTGACTACTTCAGTTTGTCCATCAGTTTGGGGGTGACAAGTAGTACTAAAAAGCAGTTTAGTCCCCAACTTAGCCCATAAACATCTCCAAAAGTGGCTAAGAAATTAAGTATCACGATCTGAAACAATAGTATTTGGCACACCATGCAAGCGAATAATTTCACGAAAGAACAAATCAGCAACATTCACAGCATCATCGCTTTTATGACATGGTATAAAGTGTGCCATTTTCGAGAATCTATCCACGACAACAAATATGCTATCCCTCCCCTTCCTTGTTCGAGGTAAACCTAAAACAAAGTCCATAGATATATCCTCCGAAGGAACACTAGGTACAGGCAAAGGCATATATAAACCATGAGGATTGAGTCGTGACTTAGCTTTTTGACATGTAGTGCATCGAGCAATAAAATGCTCAACATCCCGTCTCATCTTTGGCCAAAAGAAATGTGTAGCAAGTACGTCCTCCGTCTTCTTCACGCCAAAATGTCCCATTAATCCTCCTCCATGTGCTTCCTGCAACAACAAAAGACGAACGGAGCTAGCTGGAATGCATAGCTTGTTAGCACGAAACACAAATCCAGCGTTAACGACAAACTTGTTCCACATTCTTCCTTCTTTACAATTCTGCATTACATCTTTAAAATCAGCATCATGCACATATTGATCTTTGATGGTCTCCAAACCAAATATTTTGAAGTCAAGTTGTGAAAGCATAGTATAGCGACGAGACAATGCATCAGCAATAACATTTTCTTTTCCCTTCTTGTGTTTAATGACATAAGGGAAAGTCTCAATGAATTCAACCCATTTAGCATGTCTACGATTCAGTTTAGCTTGACTTTTAATATGTTTCAAAGATTCATGATCAGAATGTATAACAAATTCTTTGGGCCATAAATAATGTTGCCTTGTTTCTAAAGTCCGAACAAGAGCATATAATTCTTTATCATAAGTAGAATAATTCAGACTAGGCCCACTCAATTTTTCAGAAAAGTATGCAACAGGTTTGCCATCTTGTAATAACACACCTCCTAATCCAATTCCACTAGCATCACATTCAAGCTCAAAAGTCTTATTAAAATCAGGAAGTTGGAGTAAAGGAGCATGTGTCAACTTATCTTTCAATAC
>NW_025267379.1:0-1480 GCF_018294505.1 Triticum aestivum | reverse complement strand
ACTACTTTACTTTATTGCTAAACGCGTTAGTCATAGAAGTAGAAGTAGTCGTTGGCGTGACAACTTCATGAAGACACGATGATGGAGATCATGATGATGGAGATCATGGTGTCATGCCGGTGACAAGATGATCATGGAGCCCCGAAGATGAAGATCAAAGGAGCTATATGATATTGGCCATATCATGTCACTACTTTATATAATTGCATGTGATGTTTATTATGTTTTATGCATCTTGTTTACTTAGAACGACGGTAGTAAATAAGATGATCCCTTACAACAATTTCAAGAAGTGTTCTCCCCTAACTATGCACCGTTGCTAAAGTTCGTCGTTTCGAAGCACCACGTGATGATCGGGTGTGATAGATCCTTACGTTCACATACAACGGGTGTAAGACAGTTTTACACATGCAAAACACTTAGGGTTAACTTGACGAGCCTAGCATGTACAGACATGGCCTTGGAACACGGAGACCGAAAGGTCGAACATGAGTCGTATGGAAGATACGATCAACATGAGAATGTTCACCGACGATGACTAGTCCGTCTCACGTGATGATCGGACATGGCCTAGTCGACTCGGATCGTGTAACACTTAGATGACTAGAGGGATGTCAAATCTGAGTGGGAGTTCATTCAGTAATTTGATTAGATGAACTCAATTATCATGAACTTAGTCTAAAACCTTTTGCAAATATGTCTTGTAGATCAAATGGCCAACGCTCATGTCAACTTGAACTTCAACGCGTTCCTAGAGAAAACCAAGCTGAAAGATGATGGCAGCAACTATACGGACTGGGTCCGGAACCTGAGGATCATCCTCATAGCTGCCAGGAAACAATATGTCCTAGAAGGACCGCTAGGTGACGCTCCCGTCCCAGAGAACCAAGACATTATGAATGCTTGGCAGTCTCGTGCTGATGATTACTCTCTCGTTCAGTGCGGCATGCTTTACAGCTTAGAACCGGGGCTCCAAAAGCGTTTTGAGCATCACAGAGCATATGAGATGTTCGAAGAGCTGAAACTAGTTTTCCAAGCTCATGCCCGGGTCGAGAGATATGACATCTCCGACAAGTTCTATAGTTGTAAGATGGAGGAAAATAGTTCTGTCAGTGAGCACATACTCAAGATGTCTGGGTTGCACAACCGTATGACCCAGCTGAATATTAACCTCCCTGATGAGGCAGTCATTGACAGAATCCTTCAGTCGCTCCCACCAAGCTACAAGAGCTTTGTGATGAACTACAATATGCAGGGGATGGTAAAGACCATTCCTGAAGTATTTTCTATGCTGAAGTCAGCAGAGGTTGAAATCAAGAAAGAACATCAAGTGTTGATGGTCAATAAGACCACTAAGTTCAAGAAGGGCAAGGGTAAGAAGAACTTCAAGAAGGACGGCAAGGAGGTTGCCGCGCCCGGTAAGCCAGTTGCCGGGAAGAAGTCAAAGAATGGACCCAAGCCTGAGACTGAGTGCTTTTAT
>NW_025267378.1:0-1480 GCF_018294505.1 Triticum aestivum | reverse complement strand
AGGTTGTACATCCACACAAACACAGGCCAGGTGCTATGTGTGCTTCTCTGGCTGCCAAACGGATTGACTCCATCGGTGCTCGCGCCCAGCACGATGTTCCTTGGATCGTTCCCAAATTCTAGGTCTTCGAAGTTCAACGCTTGCCACTGGCTCGCATCCTTAGGGTGACTCGGCATCTTGTCTTTTTTATCTATCTCCGGATCATTTGCGTCATCTTCTCGCTTCTTCTCCTCCCTATCCGCGTGCCAACGCAGGAGCTTTGCTACCTTAGGGTCCGCGAAATACCGCTGCAGACGAGGAGTGATCGGAAAGTACCACACCACTTTTCGAGGAGCTTTCTTCCTCTTCTTGTATCGAGTGACGCCGCACACTGGACATATGGTAGACTCCGCGTGCTCGTCCCGATAAATGATGCAATTGTTCATGCACACATGGTATTTCACGTGCGGTAAATCCAGAGGACACACGATTTTCTTCGCCTCCTCCAAACTGGTCGGGCACTTGTTCCCCTTGGGAAGACGTTCATGCCAGAATGACATGTTCTCGTCGAAGCATGCGTCGGTCATTTTGTGTTTTACCTTCATCTCCAGAGCCATGAGCGTTACTTTCAGGTGGGTATCCTCGGGCCTGCATCCTTCATACAATGGAGTAACCGCGTCTAACTCAAGTTGATCCATCTTGGCTTTCTCTCGGGCGGCAGCTCTTGCGTTATCCGTCTACTTGAGAAGCAGCTCTTGAATATGAGGGTCCTGCACCCAGCCCATCGATGGTCCAGCGTTGTCTGCTCCGCCGGCATCATCATCTTCATGATCATGCCCGTCGTCTGCTCCGGCATCTTCCTCATCATCATGTCCTGCATCTTCTACATGATGACTGTGTACAGCATCACCGTCGTGATCATCTCCTGGGGATTCTTCGTCTTCTCGCCCGCCCGAGCCGCGGTGGTTGTCTTGCTGCCCTTCCTCATTTCTTGCCCGGCCCCCATGGACGACTTCGTAGTCATCTTCATCACCTTGCCACCGATAGCCATCCATGAAACCACGCAAGAGCAGGTGGTCCCGCACCTGCCAGGATTCCAGGTCCGCAATAAGGCTCTTCAGCTTGCATCTTCGACACGGACATCTTATCTCCGTCTCGTTCTTTTGAAGCATCTCGGCCTTCGCGGACCTCAAAAACCTATTCACGATGCCTTCGGTCATCATGCGGACCATGGTCGCCTGCGGGGTAGAGCAAAACGATATTTTAGAACCAAGAAAAAATTTGGCATGACTTTCCCTAAAAATAGGACCAAAAAGAATGCTTAATGCCAAAATTCTCGCCGAAACGGAAATGAATCAACATTCCGGCAAAATATTGGCAACTATCGCATTTCAAATACCGGTACACCTCCAAACACAAACACATATGCAACACCACAAACATATGCAACACCACGAACATACATAGATCTAGCTAGGCCATAAAAAGTGCATGTGCACAT
>NW_025267377.1:0-1480 GCF_018294505.1 Triticum aestivum | reverse complement strand
GAACTGAGAGCAACCCAGCTAGTGCCGAGGATAACACGTAGCGCTTGTGCGTGCTCTCAAGAACTTGAGCATTTCCACAATCATCAAGATTCTACCAATATCCGTGTCAAGGATCCTGGCAACACAACATACCACCATGATGAACAACGATGGACGATGCAGATGCATAGGAAGATAACATCAACTCAGATTTCACCCTAGCGAGGCCAGGGAAACAAAATCTGGATGATCGACCGAGAGACATTTAGCACTCCGCTCCTAATGTTCTCCTTGACGTGCTAGTATAACCCATTCATGGATATGGTTTGCTAACTAGAACATCAAGTAAAGGTCGGACTTCGGGAGCAATAGAATCCATAAGGAACAGTTACGGAGGTAAATCCTACGAAATCCTTATGGGGAGGTGGCCAATTTCCTCAAACAAGATACTACAATAATAGGTCTTCCGGCTGGGTGTGTTGGCCACGACATCCACTTTACCAGTTATCGAGGGACCAATATTATAGTTCTTGGGAAATGTTCCAAACATCATATCTGCCTGAGATTCAGCTCTGGTTGGTGTTAGGATATTCCAGGCTCATCGAGTCTTAGGAAGAAAAATGAAAGTTTGCAACACAAATCGACGAGATGACGTTGCGAGATTCTCGGGGAATGAACTACGATAGTAAGCTCCAAAACATGAGCTGGTTCTGCTACAAACATGTGAACACGTTGTCCCAGACAAGCATGCCCACATGGTAGTCTTACGATAAAACACTACCGAGTTCTGGTTGGGAACCATCAGCGAGGATATCGAAGTTCTTTCATAAGTCCGGATTAGCTCTTATGAAGATACTCCTTCTCCTTGAACAAATCAGTCAGTGGCTTGGTGTGCTAGGATACACATATGGAATGAAGGTTGCAAGTCTCCAGACCACAGAATACTTCGCACGTGTGCATGACTGACTTGCGATGATTCCAGAGGAAGCAACATTGACTTTCTCGAGTCCACGGCGGCAACTTGCATCAAATGCACATGAATTAAAGGAAGTCACTACCTTCATCCAAACATATGCTTCATGAGCTAGCATGAACAAATGCTTTCAAAAGTTTCCAACACTAACTTAATGTTCAACAAAATCATGGAGGAGATAAGGATGTTGTCAATGGGCTCAACAACAATTCATCTAGGTTTCCTTTTAAAAGGAATTCCATAGTTAAGTGAACACGGTGATAGCATTGGTCAGACCAAAGATGTAATGGTGTATGCTCGAGGGATCAACCACGAATAAGACAACATTACGAGCATCGTTGGTACTGATTTGATTTGACGATAGCCCACACTCAAATCAAAGGATTGATAAGACAATAGGTCCAGCAACTGATCACAGGGACCAATCGATGAAGATATCATCTTCTTCAACACACACTACACAAGAATATCCCTTTGGGACGAACTAAGTCAGACAAGTTTTTATCTTCCAACTCTCCAAGTTGTTGT
>NW_025267376.1:0-1480 GCF_018294505.1 Triticum aestivum | reverse complement strand
CCCCTCCTCATATCCCTGAGGTAGAGCGACCACCGGTTGTATCTGGCACTTGGAAGGGTGTGTTTTATTAAGTATCCGGTTCTAGTTGTCATAAGGTCAAGGTACAACTCCAAGTCGTCCTGTTACCGAAGATCACGGCTATTCGAATAGATTAAACTTCCCTGCAGGGGTGCACCACATAGCCCAACACGCTCGATCCCATTTGGCCGGACACACTTTTCGGGGTCATGCC
The DNA here is from genome assembly GCF_018294505.1 of Triticum aestivum. NCBI lineage: Eukaryota > Viridiplantae > Streptophyta > Magnoliopsida > Poales > Poaceae > Triticum > Triticum aestivum. Next base: position 1,248 of record NW_025267376.1, on the reverse strand, counting down.
CGGCCGCGGAAGATCAACACGTCGCAGCCCCACCTAGGCAAAACAGAGAGGCCAGCACGCCGGTCTAAACCTAAGCGCACAGGGGTCTGGGCCCATCGCCCATAGCACACCTGCACGTTGCGAGGGCGGCCGAAAGCAGACCTAGCCTAATGGCGTTCCAGTCCAATTCGGCGCGCGCCGCTCCGTCGCTGACGTCTGAGGTGCTTCGGCTGATACCACGACGTCGGGATACCCATAACTACTCCCACGTAGATGGTTAGTGCGTATAGGCTCGTAGCCAGACTCAGATCAAATACCAAGATCTCGTTATGCGTGTTAAGTGTCCGCGAACGCCGAACAGGGCCAGGCCCACCTCTCTCCTAGGCGGTCTCAACCTGCCCTGTCGCTCCGCCACAAAAGTTCCACACAGAGGGCCGTCGGGACAAAGGTCCTTTCAGCCCCCAATCCGTGAATCACTCGCGGGTACTCTTCGAGCTGACCCGACTTTAGTCACCATCTGTATAGTATGTATGTATGTATAGTATATACCCGTGATCACCTCCCAGGTGATCACGGCCCGATAGTATAGCAAGGTAGACTGACCAGAATGTAGGGCCAATGATGATAAACTAGCATCCTATACTAAGCATTTAGGATTGCAGGTAAGGTATCAACAGGTGTAGCAACAATGTCAGGCTATGCATCAGAATAGGATCAACAGAAAGCAGTAACATGCTACACTACTCTAATGCAAGCAGTATAGAGAAGAATAGGCGATATCTGGTGATCAAGGGGGGGGCTTGCCTGGTTGCTCTGGCAAGAGAGAGGGGTCGTCAACTCCGTAGTCGAACTGGGCAGCAGCAGCGTCGGTCTCGTAGTCTACCGGAGAGAAGAGGGGGAAGAAACAATGAATACCAAGTAAACAGATGCATATCGAGGCATGACATGTCAAGAAGCGATGCTAGGCGTGCCCTAACGTGGTATGAGGGGTACTGGTTAGGGGGAAAAACATCCGGGAAAGTATTCCCGGCGTTTAGGGTTTTCGGGCAGAGGAGCCGGAGGGGAAAAGTTGCAGGTTCAATAGGTTAGGGGTGTGTGGCTGACAAACGGACTGCGTATCCGGATTCGTCTCGTCGTTCTGAGCAACTTTCATGTTGAAAATATTTTAATCCGGATTACGGATTAAAAGATATGATTTTTAAAAGATTTTATTAATTTCTGGAATTTAATTAATTATTTAATTAATTCGAAAATGCATTTATGACATCA
>NW_025267375.1:0-1480 GCF_018294505.1 Triticum aestivum | reverse complement strand
ATATATATATATATATATATATATATATATATATATATATATATATATACACACATATATCAGTTAGGCTTCAAGTGCGTACTTGTTAGTTAAACCTATGTATAAATTGTGACACTAAATATGACTAGTAAGTAGTACAGTAGTAGTACTAGTATACGTCGGTCAAATTATTCATCATGTCCACACATTGAATTGACGTGACAACACGATGCGCGTGAGGTGACACAAGAATCCCGACGGCATGTTCGGGTATTCTGGAATTACCGATGCAAGTCGAAGAAGGATTGGCCCAACCTGAGAAACTTGAGGCCAAAGTGAGTGCTGACAGCGCGAGATTTCAGTCTCTCATCGATTTGTTCATACCAACCATCGATAGCGAGCACAGCATATGTTACACCCAACCTGAGAAACTTCCAGGTAAGACACCGATCGGCCGTCTACTTGCACAAACATATTCCTTTGTTTATAGCTCTATTTTTCTTTTTACACGTAGACCTCGTGAAGCAGTTACAATTTGACAGTTAATAAAAAGCGAAACAAGTGACTGCAACATGCCAAAGATGTTATGAAAATGCTAACTAGGTACACTAAAACCTGTATTCCACAATACTGCAAGTATCACATTGAGTGGCCTAAGGAAGCATTTCTTCCAGCGCAATTCCAGGGCGTTCAAAAGGGGCGCGTGGACGCGTCGCAATATACAGTCGGAGTGCGGCATGCACGTGATGTGGCACAAGACCGGCAATACCTTGCCGGTGATGGTCAACGGCCGGCAAACGGGCAGCAAAAAAGGTTCTGGTGCTGCACACCAGCAAGAACTTCGACCAGCAGAGGACCAACTGGGTGATGCCCCAGTATCACCTCGGGGACCTGGAGCAAGAGAAGGAGTGGGAGCTGGTCCTCTGCAAGATTTTCTACCAGACGAACACTAGAGCCAGGAGTAAAAAGATTATAAGTTAGTTTGGTACTGGTAGTTGTACTACCTTGTCGTCCGCAAGTTGGTATTGTTGTTAACGATCTTTTGGTATGAACTTGCATTTGCTTCCAACCATCATGCCGACGGTCGGCGTGGATATAAAGCTGAATCATTTTTTTCGAAACGAATTTTCAGGCACCTGATTTTTATTTGATGGGTAGCATAAGCACCCGCCGTTCGAATTCCCAGTTCTCCAATTTTCGCGAAACAAGTGCATGCACTTATTATCACGATAAAAAAACAATATCCGTGCTGCATCCCAGTTATTAGTCTGTACTTGCAGAATTCTCTCGTTTATTGAGCACGTATATTGTTTTTTTAGGTCGAGCAAGTTTCAACTGGACTGTAGATTGCCAGGGTTGTTTTGTTTTTAACAGGCCCAGCCCATGACGACGACGGGGCACAAAGATCCAGCAGGTATCTACTGGCCTCTGGCCCGCCAGCGTTAGTTATATTTTGTCTTACAACATCCGCAGGCAGTTTTTTTACTGAATCAAACACACA
>NW_025267374.1:0-1480 GCF_018294505.1 Triticum aestivum | reverse complement strand
AAACATATCGCAAACGTCAAACATAATATAACGGGATTAATATATATCGCGCACGTGCGACATGTTTGTCACAAGGCGCAAAAAATAATTATAAAAGGAATGCAACACGAGGACTTCCCAGGAGGTCACCCATCCTAGTACTACTCTCGCCCAAGCACGCTTAACTTCGAAGTTCTGATGGGATCCGGTGCTTTAGTGCTGGTATGATCGCATCCGACATGTTTCCCCGTCTTCGTCCCTTATGCTTGCCACTTCCAGGTCCGCTCCAAAGACGATTCTACATTCTCACTACCATTACAACCGTTCCCTAACAATGGATAATGTCCTATACTACTTACTCTCCGCTCAATCACGGAGACGAGTTTTCCACGGTTTCCACCCCTCCCTCCATACCGCAGCAACACGAGTTTTTTCCACCCCTTTCAGAACGCGCTCTTCGCGCCACAAAGCCGCCCCAAGACGCGCGAGTAATGAGCATCGAGCTTAAACATATCGCAAACGTCAAACATAATATAACGGGATTAATATATATCGCGCACGTGCGACATGTTTGTCACAAGGCGCAAAAAATAATTATAAAAGGAATGTAACACGAGGACTTCCCAGGAGGTCACCCATCCTAGTACTACTCTCGCCCAAGCACGCTTAACTTCGGAGTTCTGATGGGATCCGGTGCTTTAGTGCTGGTATGATCACATCCGACATGTTTCCCCGTCTTCGTCCCTTATGCTTGCCACTCCCAGGTCCGCTCCAAAGACGATTCTACATTCTCACTACCATTACAACCGTTCCCTAACAATGGATAATGTCCTATACTACTTACTCTCCCGCTCAATCGCGGAGACGAGTTTTCCACGGTTTCCACCCCTCCCTCCATACCGCAGCAACACGAGTTTTTTCCACCCCTTTCAGAATGCGCTCTTCGCGCCACAAAGCCGCCCCAAGACGCGCGAGCAATGAGCATCGAGCTTAAACATATCGCAAACGTCAAACATAATATAACGGGATTAATATATATCGCGCACGTGCGACATGTTTGTCACAAGGCGCAAAAAATAATTATAAAAGGAATGCAACACGAGGACTTCCCAGGAGGTCACCCATCCTAGTACTACTCTCGCCCAAGCACGCTTAACTTCGGAGTTCTGATGGGATCCGGTGCTTTAGTGCTGGTATGATCGCATCCGACATGTTTCCCCGTCTTCGTCCCTTATGCTTGCCACTCCCAGGTCCGCTCCAAAGACGATTCTACATTCTCACTACCATTACAACCGTTCCCTAACAATGGATAATGTCCTATACTACTTACTCTCCCTCTCAATCACGGAGACGAGTTTTCCACGGTTTCCACCCCTCCCTCCATACCGCAGCAACACGAGTTTTTTCCACCCCTTTCAGAACGCGCTCTTCGCGCCACAAAGCCGCCCCAAGACGCGCGAGCAATGAGCATCGAGCTTAAACATATCGCAAACGTCAAACA
>NW_025267373.1:0-1480 GCF_018294505.1 Triticum aestivum | reverse complement strand
AGCCTGCGTTTACAAGAAAGTGAGTGGGAGCTCTGTAGCATTTCTCATATTATATGTAGATGACATACTCCTGATGGGAAATAATATAGAATTTCTGGACAGCATTAAGGCCTACTTGAATAAGTGTTTTTCAATGAAGGACCTTGGAGAAGCTGCTTATATATTAGGCATCAAGATCTATAGAGATAGATCGAGACGCCTCATAGGTCTTTCACAAAGTACATACCTTGATAAGATTTTGAAGAGATTCAGAATGGATCAGTCCAAGAAGGGGTTCTTGCCTATGTTACAAGGTATGAGACTAAGCTCAGCTCAGTCACCGACCACGGCAAAAGATAAAGAAGAGATGAGTGTCATCCCCTATGCTTCAGCCATAGGATCTATTATGTATGCCATGCTGTGTACCAGACCCGATGTAAACCTTGCCGTAAGTTTGGTAGCAAGATACCAAAGTAATCCCGGCAAGGAACACTGGACAGCGGTCAAGAACATCCTGAAGTACCTGAAAAGGACAAAGGACATGTTTCTCGTTTATGGAGGAGACGAAGAGCTCGTCGTAAAGGGTTACGTCGACGCTAGCTTCGACTCAGATCTGGATGACTCTAAGTCACAAACCGGATACATGTATATGTTGAATGGTGGAGCAGTAAGCTGGTGCAGCTGCAAGCAGAGCGTCGTGGCGGGATCTACGTGTGAAGCGGAGTACATGGCAGCCTCGGAGGCAGCACATGAAGCAATTTGGGTGAAGGAGTTCATCACCGACCTAGGAGTCATACCCAATGCGTCGGGGCCGATCAAACTCTTCTATGACAACACTGGAGCTATTGCCCTCGCAAAGGAGCCCAGGTTTCACAAGAAGACCAGGCACATCAAGCGTCGTTTCAACTCCATCCGTGAAAATGTTCAAGATGGAGACATAGAGATTTGCAAAGTGCATACGGATCTGAATGTCGCAGATCCGCTGACTAAACCTCTCTCGCGTGCAAAACATGATCAACACCAGAACTCTATGGGTGTTCGATTCATCACAATGTAACTAGATTGGTGACTCTAGTGCAAGTGGGAGACTGTTGGAAATATGCCCTAGAGGCAATAATAAAAGTATTATTATATTTCAATGTTCATGATAATTGTCTTTTATTCATGCTATAACTGTATTATCCGGAAATCGTAATACACGTGTGAATACTTAGACCACACTATGTCCCTGGTAAGCCTCTAGTTGACCAGCTCGTTGTGATCAACAGATAGTCATGGTTTCCTGACTATGGACATTGGATGTCGTTGATAACGAGATCACATCATTAGGAGAATGATGTGATGGACAAGACCCAATCCTAAGCATAGCATAAAAGATCGTGTAGTTCGTTTTGCTAGAGCTTTGCAAGTGTCAAGTATCTCTTCCTACAACCATGAGATCGTGTAACTCCCGGCTGCCGTAAGAGTGCCTTGGGTGCATCAAACGTCACAACGTAACTGG
>NW_025267372.1:0-1480 GCF_018294505.1 Triticum aestivum | reverse complement strand
GACGACATGATCTAAAACGCACGCGGTCATGAAATGGGTCGGCCCTTTGGGCGCACTGCCGACCCAGAACTAAAAGAGAGCGGGCGGCGGGCGGGCGGCCGACCCGAACGGACAAAAAGCGGACGGCGGTGGGACGATAGGATAGGAACATGCGGTGGGTGTGAAAACCAAGCGCACCCATCCTCTTCCGTCCTCGAGCCCCGCGTCCCTCCCGTTCCCTTTCACCCTCCTCTCTTCTTCGACCCACTCGTCTTTGCTGTTGTCCATTGCCCCTAGGTCTCTTCCCCGCAATCAAGGTGCATGAGCGGTGACCCTCACAATCGAGAGGTGGCCCTCACAATCGAGATGATGCAGCGGCGGCGCGATTGTTCCTTGTTTGGTGAAAAAGAAGGGCTCCTCGCTATGGGGATATTTCCTAGCGGCAATAAGGTAAAGGTTGCGGGCGTGTCAGTATACAATTGTATACAAATAAATAAAAACAGAGACACAAGATCGGGGAACTCTGTATTTCATTAATTCTTTTGAAGAATTGCATCAAATGGTTCCGACACAAGTACACCATGTCTCTATATGCAATCTGACTAAGTTCAGAGACTGTGTAGCTTCAGGTTCTTAGAGCCTCAGAAGATGATCCGGTTAATTACATTCACAAGACGCATCTTGTAGAAAACCTCTGATTAAGCTGCTCTTGGTGGTCGTCGTCTTCAAGCGTGTGTAAATTGTTCTCCAAACGTGCATGAACAATGCAAACATGTATTCTACCAAAACCTCGTCGGTCAATGGTGAATGTCATCCAAGACCGCTGGTGGCGGGATTTTGATGAAGTCTACGAGCGAGGAGTGTTCGTTCTCGTCAGCACCGAACAAATGAAAGTCCAACCTCGTCGGCGTGGATCATTTTCCGGCCTCGTCGGTCGCGGAATGCAATTAAGACTTCATGCCAAATCGTAAGCGCAATACTCGGTTGCGGATTAATTCATAATTGTCAACTACAAAGACAATGTTGTTGCACCATGCGTGCACGTATGGGATGGCAAGGCTTTCAGTCTGAGGCACACCACAAATCATCATGTTGGTGAGTGCCAACATTTCGCACCAAATTTATGAGAGCTGCTCCATACGGTCAAGTACCACTCTGAACTTTATTAGTTCAAGTACTTTTTTCGATAAAGGGCGCTTTTATTAATTTATAATGTAGCATCAAGTGAATACAAAGCATAATGAGCGACACCCGGCCTCTACATAGCTAAGATGCACACAGCCTTAACAAAGAGTATAGCAAAGTACGTATAAAAACGACAAGTTGGCAACAGTAAAGTCACATGAGTCCAAAACTATGCCAATGTCGACGGAGGAGGTGGACCGATCCGGAGATTATGTTGCCACCCATGTTGGGTAAAAACCTCCCTGGCCACCCGCTCCAACCGCATACACACCGCCTTGAACATCAATTGATACTCCGTTCGCTGTAGCGTAGACCA
>NW_025267371.1:0-1480 GCF_018294505.1 Triticum aestivum | reverse complement strand
CTCCTCTCCCGCGGTGCTTGGCGAAGCCCTGCGGGATTGCCATGCTCCTCCATCACCACCACGCCGTCGTGCTGCTGCTGGATGGAGTCTTCCCCAACCTCTCCCTCTCTCCTTGCTGGATCAAGGCGTGGGAGACGTCACCGGGCTGCACGTGTGTTGAACGCGGAGGCACCGTTCTTCGGTGCTTAGATCGGAATCAACCGCGATCTGAATCGCTACGAGTACGACTCCCTCATCCGCGTTCTTGCAACGCTTCCGCATCGCGATCTACAAGGGTATGTAGATGCACTCCCCTTCCCCTCGTTGCTAGATTACTCCATAGATTGATCTTGGTGTTGCATAGAAAATTTTGAATTTCTGCTACGTTCTCCATCACCTAACCCCACATAGAACACTCACGAAAACCATGGGTTAGTACACAAGGCGTAATTGACAATGCTTACCATACCATGGGATCGCTTGATCCCTCGGTACATCTTGTGTGCTTTGTGTGTTGATCAGCTTGATTCACTCTTGACTTAGTCTTGATCAACCTTGACTCTTTCCAACTCTCTTCATTTGGATGATGTCTTGAAGGTAAACATGAATGATCACACAATCTTCTTCTTCAAGACATGCTTGCAATAAGCTCAACTCTCACATGACCAATCTTTGGATAATTCCTTAATAACACCTTGGTCACCACAAAAACTCCTTGAAACCAACACATGGACTTCAAGAAATGCCTATGGACAAATCCTTCAAATATAACTCAAGGCAACCATTAGTCCATAGAGATTGTCATCAATTACCAAAACCAAACATGGGGGCACCGCATGTTCTTTCAATAGGGGGGTGGAGCACCCGAGTGCTCCTAATCCGCTTCCGATGTCAATCCTATTAACCTTTAGGAGTTGAAGTTGAGCATGAAGTCACACGTTACACCGTTTGAATTTGAAAATATTATTCTTAAAACGAATAATTATTTAGTAACACTCATATTTCTTGAATAATTAGTTTGACCATAGTTTGACCAGATTTGAACAAAAAAATTTAAAAAATGAAATAATTATTTAGTAACACTAATATTCTTGAATAATTATTTAGTATCAGTAATATTTCTTGAATAAGTAGTTTGACCATCGTTTGACCAGATTTAACCAAAATGTAAAAAAATGAAATTTGAGCATAACTTTTTTCCCTTTTAGAATTTGAGGGTTCTAAAAAATTGCAAAACGGCCTATGGCCGTCAAAATCGGATGCGGATTTTTGTGCTGAACATTTTGATATATTATACTTTTTTTCGACCTCGTATGCAAAAGATATAGTCGTTTTACTTTTTCATCACATTTCTTTGCAAAAAATTGTCCAAATTTATGTTTTTTAATTTTCCTAACTAGTAGATGTGGTAACATAACTACATCTCGAAATATTTTAATTTTAGAAGTTTTTATCATTTTCTTTTTTATTAAACAGAAATGGCGATGCACCGGGGGGGGGG
>NW_025267370.1:0-1480 GCF_018294505.1 Triticum aestivum | reverse complement strand
AGACCTAGCCTAGTGGCGTTCCAGTCCAATTCGGCGCGCGCCGCTCCGTCGCTGACGTCTGAAGTGCTTCGGCTGATACCACGACGTCGGGATACCCATAACTACTCCCACGTAGATGGTTAGTGCGTATAGGCTCGTAGCCAGACTCAGATCAAATACCAAGATCTCGTTAAGCGTGTTAAGTATCCGCGAACGCCGAACAGGGCCAGGCCCACCTGTCTCCTAGGTGGTCTCAACCTGCCCTGTCGCTCCGCCACAAAGTAACAGTCGAGGGCCGTCGGGAACCCAGGCCCACCTCTACCGGGATGGAGCCACCTGTCCTTTCAGCCCCCTCGTCAGAATCACTTGCGGGTACTCAATGAGCTGACCCGACTTTAGTCACCATCTGTATAGTATGTATATATGTATAGTATATACCCGTGATCACCTCCCAAGTGATCACGGCCCGATAGTATAGCCAGGCAGACTGACAAGGATGTAGGGTCAATAATGATAAACTAGCATCCTATACTAAGTATTTAGGATTGCGGGTAAGGTATCAACAGGTGTAGCAACAATGTCAGGCTATGCATCAGAATAGGATCAACAGAAAGCAGTAACATGCTACACTACTCTAATGCAAGCAGTATAGAGAAGAATAGGTGATATCTGGTGATCAAGGGGGGGGCTTGCCTGGTTGCTCTGGCAAGAGAGAGGGGTCGTCAACTCCGTAGTCGAACTCGGTGGCATCAGCGTCGGTCTCGTAGTCTACCGGAGAGAAGAGGGGGAAGAAATAATGAATACAGAGCAAACAAAGCATCACAAAATATAACAAGGCAATACGCGGTGTTCGGGGTGCCCTAACGCGGTAGTAGATGATACCGGTGAAGGGGGGAAAACATCCGGGAAAGTATTCCCGGTGTTTCGTGTTTTCGGGCAGAGGAGCCGGAGGGGGAAAGTTGCGGGTTCGATAGGTTAGGGGGGTGTGGCGGATGAACGGACTGCGTATCCGGAATCGTCTCGTCGTTCTGAGCAACTTTCATGTTGAAATTATTTTAATCCGGATTACGGATTAAAAGATATTATTTATAAAAGATTTTATTAATTTCTGGAATTTTAATTAATTATTTAATTAATTTCGAAATTGCATTTATGACATCAGCATGATGTCATGCTGACATCATCAGTCAACAGGGTTGACTAAGTCAACCCGGACAGGTGGGTCCCGCATGTCATTCACTATTAACTTATTAACCTAATCAAAGTTTAACTAACCTTAGTTAATTAAGTTAATTAATGATTAGTGTTAATTAATTCAGAATTAATTAGTTTAATTAATTACCCAATTAATTTAACTAATGATTAGGGTTAATTAATCCGGAATTAACTAGATTAATTAATTGCTTAATTAATTAATTAATTAATTATTTAGCTAATTAATTTAATTCATTTCTATTTCCATTTTAGCTTCTGTTTTTATTTAAAACGTTCTTTGTTTTTG
>NW_025267369.1:0-1480 GCF_018294505.1 Triticum aestivum | reverse complement strand
ATAATTATTTTTTGCGCCTTGTGACAAACATGTCGCACGTGCGCGATATATATTAATCCCGTTATATTATGTTTGACGTTTGCGATATGTTTAAGCTCGATGCTCATTGCTCGCGCGTCTTGGGGCGGCTTTGTGGCGCGAAGAGCGCGTTCTGAAAGGGGTGGAAAAAACTCGTGTTGCTGCGGTATGGAGGGAGGGGTGGAAACCGTGGAAAACTCGTCTCCGTGATTGAGCGGGAGAGTAAGTAGTATAGGACATTATCCATTGTTAGGGAACGGTTGTAATGGTAGTGAGAATGTAGAATCGTCTTTGGAGCGGACCTGGGAGTGGCAAGCATAAGGGACGAAGACGGGGAAACATGTCGGATGCGATCATACCAGCACTAAAGCACCGGATCCCATCAGAACTCCGAAGTTAAGCGTGCTTGGGCGAGAGTAGTACTAGGATGGGTGACCTCCTGGGAATTCCTCGTGTTGCATTCCTTTTTTAATTATTTTTTGCGCCTTGTGACAAACATGTCGCACGTGCGCGATATATATTAATCCCGTTATATTATGTTTGACGTTTGCGATATGTTTAAGCTCGATGCTCATTGCTCGCGCGTCTTGGGGCGATTTGTGGCGCGAAGAGCGCGTTCTGAAAGGGGTGGAAAAAACTCGTGTTGCTGCGGTATGGAGGGAGGGGTGGAAACCGTGGAAAACTCGTCTCCGTGATTGAGCGGGAGAGTAAGTAGTATAGGACATTATCCATTGTTAGGGAACGGTTGTAATGGTAGTGAGAATGTAGAATCGTCTTTGGAGCGGACCTGGGAGTGGCAAGCATAAGGGACGAAGACGGGGAAACATGTCGGATGCGATCATACCAGCACTAAAGCACCGGATCCCATCAGAACTCCGAAGTTAAGCGTGCTTGGGCGAGAGTAGTACTAGGATGGGTGACCTCCTGGGAAGTCCTTGTGTTGCATTCCTTTTATAATTATTTTTTCGCCTTGTGACAAACATGTCGCACGTGCGCGATATATATTAATCCCGTTATATTATGTTTGACGTTTGCGATATGTTTAAGCTCGATGCTCATTGCTCGCACGTCTTGGGGCGGCTTTGTGGCGCGAAGAGCGCGTTCTGAAAGGGGTGGAAAAAACTCGTGTTGCTGCGGTATGGAGGGAGGGGTGGAAACCGTGGAAAACTCGTCTCCGTGATTGAGCGGGAGAGTAAGTAGTATAGGACATTATCCATTGTTAGGGAACGGTTGTAATGGTAGTGAGAATGTAGAATCGTCTTTGAAGCGGACCTGGGAGTGGCAAGCATAAGGGACGAAGACGGGGAAACATGTCGGATGCGATCATACCAGCACTAAAGCACCGGATCCCATCAGAACTCCGAAGTTAAGCGTGCTTGGGCGAGAGTAGTACTAGGATGGGTGACCTCCTGGGAAGTCCTCGTGTTGCATTCCTTTTATAATTATTTTTTGCGCCTTGTGA
>NW_025267368.1:0-1480 GCF_018294505.1 Triticum aestivum | reverse complement strand
ACCTCTCGATTTTGGGAAAGTTTCCAAAATGCTATGGGAACCCGTCTTTCCTTTAGCACCGCTTTCCACCCTCAGTCGAGTGGTCAAGTGGAACGCGTCAACCAAATTCTAGAAGACATGCTTCGAGCCTCTGTTATCTCATTCGGAATGGACTGGGAGAAGTGCCTTCCATTTGCCGAATTCGCTTACAACAACAGCTATCAATCTAGCTTGGGTAAAGCCCCTTTTGAAGTTCTCTATGGACGACGATGTCGAACACCCCTTAACTGGTCAGAGACCGGGGAAAGAAAATTCTTTGGCCCGGACATGATTCAGGAAGCAGAAGAACAAGTTCGTATCGTTCGTGAAAAGTTGAAAACAGCCCAATCCCGTCAAAAGAGTCAATATGACCGAAAACATAAGGCTATGACTTTCGAGGTTGACGAGAAGGCTTATCTTCGGGTCACCCCTCTGAAGGGAACCCATCGTTTCGGTATCAAAGGCAAATTGGCTCCTCGTTACATTGGACCTTTTCGCATTCTTGCCAAATGAGGAGAAGTTGCCTACCAGTTGGAACTACCTCCGCACCTCTCCAGAGTTCACGATGTCTTCCACGTTTCTCAACTCAGGCGTTGCTTCTCGGATCCTATCCGTGAAGTGGACCATGAAACGCTTGATCTCCAAGATGATCTTACATATCGAGAGTACCCCATTCGTATCCTCGATCAGGCCGAACGTACCACGCGACGTCATAATATCAAGTTTCTCAAGGTTCAATGGTCGCACCATTCTGAGGATGAAGCAACTTGGGAAAGGGAGGATCGTCTTCGACTTGAATATCCCGCCTTCTTCTCGGAGGAACCCAAATCTCGGGACGAGATTCTTTTGAGTGGGGGTGAGTTGTCACAACCTAGCTAGTCATGCATTAGAGTGTTGCATCATGTTTATTCTTTCATCAGAAACTTGAAATGGGGATGACAGAACCCCCAGTCCCCTCTGAAACCAACTATGGTTACTAAAATAATTTTTCAATGAACCTGAAATGCCCTTCTAAAATGCCCATCATTTTTGCCTTGGTTCAGAACCTCTGCCAAAAGTGGTGCACATTTTCCTAGGCCATCCTAGGGTTTTTGATTTAAATCATAGATATTTGAATTTGGGCATTTAAAATAATATAAAATATTTAAATGCTCAAATATCTCCAAACTAAAATGTTTCATGTTGGAAATAATCCAACTATGGGCCAGGAATAGTTTGGTGATTTTTTGAAGTTGCCTAGGTATTTTATTAAATTCAACAAAGTTGCAGATATATTAAATAAAAACAGAAACAGAAAAAAAGGGAAAAACTTCCCTGTGCGGCCCAGCCAGCTGGCCGGCCCAGCAAGCCAGCCCAGCCCACCACCGCCGTCGTCCTCCTGGCGCCAGTCGGCCAGGCGTGTGGCCGGCGCGCGCGCACGGCCGGAGCGCCACGCCACCAGCCCGTCTGCCTGCCTCCCCCC
>NW_025267367.1:0-1480 GCF_018294505.1 Triticum aestivum | reverse complement strand
TTTTTTAAACGAGGTTTCTTAGGGCTCGATTCGTTAAAAAGTAGAAGAGAGTTGTCTGATTAATTAATGGAAACCCTGGTGAAAACCGTTACAACAAGCCAACAACATGGCACCATAAACACACGCCGACCCCGAGGCCATACACCAGGCGAACCGCTGACTTCGTCACTCTAGCAACCCTTAGCCGACACCCTAAAACAAAAACTAAAGCGGCTGCTCCGGCATTCAAGCCGACCCGAGGCCGCGCACCAGGAGAGCCACCTACTCTGCCGCCAGAGAAACCGGAGCTGACACCCGACAACCATCTCTAGAGTCCCCGCTCCGACATACACAGGAAAACCCCACACACTGACCCCGAGGCCCCACACCAGGCGAGCCACCGGCTTCATCACCCGAGCAACCGCAGTCGACACTTCTCTGCTCGCCCACGCCAACTCTACCTAGGGGACTAGAGCCGCCTCACCAGACCCACGCACCCAGCCGCGCCACCCGGCCAGCAGAGCAACAGGAGAGCATCCTCGCAAAAAAAAATCCTCACCAAAAAAGAGAGCCACAGGAGAGCGCCCAGCCCGTTGCGCATATACGCCTCCCAACACACGCACTCCCACGCCGCACCGTCCACCATTTGACCCCCAACCACGCTGCCCGGAGCTCACAGCTCAACCAAGGAACCGTTGCGGACGCTGCATGCAGTAGCTCATCTCGCACCGCTCCCGCTTAGGTGAAGCCACGCCGGATCCAACCTAGGATGACCAGATCCGGACGCCATGCATCTCCGCCGTCCCTCAGCAGCGGGATGTTCATCGTGTACTTGAAAATACATTCATCATATATTTTAAAAATATTCATCGTATATTATTATTGTTTCATTTGTTTCCCAAAATAACATCGTGTTTTAGAAAGTATTAGTCGCACTACAAACTTAATCATTGAGCAATTAAAAATATTATATTTATAAAAAAATCATGTAAATATAAAAGTGTTTTCATGTTTTAAAAAAATGAACATTTCATTAAAAATGAAGAATCTTTTTTAATCTTGATGTGATTTTCTAAGAATACCATTAACATTTTTGTAGTGTTCCCATATTTTAAAAACATGATAATCATGATGTAAAAATAAAAGTATTCTCATATTTTATTTTAAATGTGGTACTTTTTTTAAAACATGATGATTTTTCGTAATCACGGTGCTCTTTTCTGAAAACACGATAAACATTGTTCCAGAAAAGTGTTACTGCCATTTTATGGTGTTCCCGTATTTAAAAAACGCACTAATCATGATGTTAAAATAGACATTTTTCCCACATTTAAAAATAAAATTAGTTTTCTAAACAAGTTAGAATATTTCTTGTAATGTGATGAACATTTTTCAAATAGATCGTAAATTGCTTTAGAAAATGTCTATTGAACAAAAAATGCATGACGAACCTTTTTGATTTCATGATGGCCATTTTTTAATACATGATGAAACTTACGTT
>NW_025267366.1:0-1480 GCF_018294505.1 Triticum aestivum | reverse complement strand
CCGAATGTCCGGGCCGAACGCCGGATGTCCGGTCCCTGTAGCTTCTTCTGCAGATGCCTGGCCTTGTGGATCTCCAGGGGCCGGATGTCCGGGGTCCTGGCCGGATGTCCGGTGCCTGGAGGCTGTCCTTGCCTTCTTCCATGGGTTCTCTTCCTCCACAGACTTGGGGTCTTGACCATCTTCACGTGCATCCTCGGGTGGGGGGGTCCTCTTGGTACCTAATCATGCACAATATTGCGGATTGAGGTAGTAGCCATGTCTCGAGAGGATCATATGAGATATCATTAAGGAGAGAAGTCACCTCGGTCTCGAGAGCTCTAGCACGTGCTCTAGTCATGGGTCCTCTTGGGGCTTGGTGAGGCAATGGAAGGTCCATGGGGATGACCAAAGGATGCTCCGCATCAGTATTGGATACCGACGATCGAATCTAGGGCAAGTAACATACCGATGACAAAGGGAACAACGTATGTTGTTATGCGGTTTGACCGATAATGATCTTCGTAGAATATGTAGGAGCCAATATGAGCATCCAGGTTCCGCTATTGGTTATTGACCGGGAACAGTTCTAGGTCATGTCTACATAGTTCTCGAACCCATAGGGTCCGCATGCTTAACGTTACGATGACAATTTTATTATGAGTTTATAAGTTTTGATGTACCAAAGGTTGTTCGGAGTCCCGGATATGATCACGGACATGACGAGGAGTCTCGAAATGGCCGAGACATAAAGATTGATATATTGGAAGCCTATATTTGGATATCGGAAACGTTCCGGGTGAAATTGGGATTTTACCAGAGTACCGGGGGGTTACCGGACCCCCCCCCCCCCCGAGGGTTAATGGGCCTACATGGGCCATGAGGGAGAAGAGGAGGGCCGGCCAGGGCAGGCCGCGCGCCCCCTCCCCCTAGTCCAAATAGGACAAGGAAGGGGGGGCGGCGCCCCCCTTTCCTCTTTCCCCTCCCCCCTTTCCTTCTCCAACAAGGCAAGAGGAGGGAGTCCTACTCCCGGTGGGAGTAGAACTCCTCCATGCGCACCCCTAGGGGGCCGGCCGCACCTCCCCCCTCCCTCCTTTATATACGGGGGCAGGGGGCACCCCAAGACACACAAGTTGATCATCGTGATTGTTCCTTAGCCGTGTGCGGTGCCCCCCTCCACCATATTCCACCTCGGTCATATCGTTGTGGTGCTTAGGCGAAGCCCTGCGACGGTAGAACATCATCATCGTCACCACGCCGTCGTGCTGACAGAACTCATCCCCGGCACCCTGCTGGATCGGAGTCCGGGGATCGTCATCGAGCTGAACGTGTGCTGAAATCGGAGGTGCCGTATGTTCGGTACTCGGATCGGTCGGATCGTGAAGACGTACGACTACATAAACCGCGTTGTCATAACATTTCCGCTTACGGTCTACGAGGGTACGTGGACAACACTCTCCCCTCTCGTTGCTATGCATCACCATGATCTTGCGTGTGCGTAGGA
>NW_025267365.1:0-1480 GCF_018294505.1 Triticum aestivum | reverse complement strand
CATGTGAATGTACTTCCTCTTCATGCACAACCAGGGGGGAAGGTTGTACATCCACACAAACACAGGCCAGGTGCTATGTGTGCTTCTCTGGCTGCCAAACGGATTGACTCCATCGGTGCTCGCGCCCAGCATGATGTTCCTTGGATCATTCCCAAATTCTGGGTATTCGAAGTTCAATGCTTGCCACTGGCTCGCATCCTTAGGGTGACTCAGCATCTTGTCTTTTTTATCTATCTCCGGATCATTTGCGTCATCTTCTCGCTTCTTCTCCTCCCTATCCGCGTGCCAACGCAGGAGCTTTGCTACCTTAGGATCCGCGAAATACCGCTGCAGACGAGGAGTGATCGGAAAGTACCACACCACTTTTCGAGGAGCTTTCTTCCTCTTCTTGTATCGAGTGACACCGCACACCGGACATATTGTAGACTCTGCGTGCTCGTCCCGATAAATGATGCAATTGTTCATGCACACATGGTATTTCACGTGCGGTAAATCCAGAGGACACACGATTTTCTTCGCCTCCTCCAAACTGGTCGGGCACTTGTTCCCCTTGGGAAGAAGTTCGTGCCAGAATGACATGTGCTCGTCGAAGCATGCGTCGGTCATTTTGTGTTTTACCTTCATCTCCAGAGCCATGAGCGTTACTTTCAGGCGGGTATCCTCGGGCCTGCATCCTTCATACAACGGAGTAACCGCGTCTAACTCAAGTTGATCCATCTTGGCTTTCTCTCGGGCGGCAGCTCTTGCGTTATCCGTCTGCTTGAGAAGCAGCTCTTGAATATGAGGGTCCTGCACCCAGCCCATCGATGGTCCAACGTCGTCTGCTCCGCCGGCATCATCATCATGTCCTGCATCTTCTACATGATGACTGTGTACAGCATCACCGTCGTGATCATCTCCTGGGGATTCTTCGTCTTCTCGCCCCCCTCGAGCCGCGGTGGTTGTCTTGCTGCCCTTCCTCATTTCTTGCCCGGCCCCCATGGACGACTTTGTAGTCATCTTCATCACCTTGCCACCGATAGCCATCCATGAAACCACGCAAGAGCAGGTGGTCCCGCACCTGCCCGGAATCCGGGTCCGCAATAAGGCTATTCAGCTTGCATCTTCGACACGGACATCTTATCTCTGTCTCGTTCTTTTGAAGCATCTCGGCCTTCGCGGACCTCAAAAACCTATTCACGATGCCTTCGGTCATCGTGCGGACCATGGTCGCCTGCGGGGTAGAGCAAAACGATATTTTAGAACCAAGAAAAAATTTGGCATGACTTTCCCTAAAAATAGGACCAAAAAGAATGCTTAATGCCAAAATTCTCGCCGAAACGGAAATGAATCAACATTCCGGCAAAATATTGGCAACTATCGCATTTCAAATACCGGTACACCTCCAAACACAAACACATATGCAACACCACAAACATATGCAACACCATGAACATACATAGATCTAGCTAGGCCATAAAAAGTGCATGTGCACATTGTT
>NW_025267364.1:0-1480 GCF_018294505.1 Triticum aestivum | reverse complement strand
CCCAGAGAGATCAGCAGCAGCAGCAACCAGTGGCAGCGGAGCATTAGCGCGCTCTCCTCTCTCTCATTTTTCACATCCCAAAAGTCTTCCAACAATGTATTGGCCGGTGCTTTGCCAGCAAGTTAAACATGAACTGCATCAGCCAACACATGTCTTTAATTCCGCTTACAGGAACAACATCAGCCACCGAACCCTGAACAAATCCACCTGGACACACAACAACTCAGGAGTAAGAGCCACCGCGAGGATGAGATTGCCGGAGGAACAAATACTTCAAGGAGAAGTCGACACCACCGCCACACCAACCACACCCGGAGACACCAAGCTCGCTGCTAGTTAAGCAACACGAGATGCATGCACGTCTTGCATTTTATATTTCACATCGTCTTGTTCTTCACTCATTTTAGTTGATAACCAAATTTCATTTTGGCATTAACATATCTTAGTGATTTGCTCATGAACAATGCCGAATGTTATGTTTTGCACTACCTACCTAGCTTGTATTTTAGTAGCTTATTCTGAAATTCATTAGCTCATGATTCACTAGTAAGTAGATTTCCTATTATCTGCTCCATCAATGTACCATTGGTCATGATTCACTAGTAAGTAGATTTCCTATTATCTCCTCCATCAATGTACCATAGGTTAGTGAGAACTGAACTAGACCGAGAATTACAAGGGGCAGTATACGTATGTGGTTGTCTGCTAGGGTTCTATAGCATGTAAGTGTGCATAAAAAACGAACAGGAATAATACAGACATATATAGCATAGACCTACAAGTTATATTTGTTTGTACTTGATGAATTGGACTGTATGTACAATGGCAAACCAAACACAAACCATTGTTTGTTAGTATCTCTGAAACCGTTCTTGCAGTTAATTAGCAACAAAGCAGAATTCAGAGACACGCTATGTGTGCTTACTCTCAATGTGCACCTTGCTGCTATATAGAAAATGTTCGAAACTTCTACATCATTCTATGTTTGAAGGGAATAGTGTTACCTTGGAATTGGATTTGCCAGCTGGCTCGTATGGGTTGTGTAGCTCGATACAGTCCAGATTGAGATCCACTAGAGCAGAGCAACACATTAATTAATTCATCATAAGAGAAAAGGACGACAAAACAAAATGAAAGGAAGCATCCAACCAACAGATGCCGATGCATGTACAGTTTGGTTTTCCACTAACCTTTGCTTCTATACTGTGGTTTAGTAATATGATGACTGGTGCCCAGGTGTGCTCTTGTCTGTGCCTCCATGTCAAATAGATGCATCGCCAGGTCCAAAAGAAAGAAAAAACGCATCAGAGTCTAAGCACCAAGGTTGATTTCCTTAAAGAAGCAAGTTAGATGAAGAAGGTAGTGCATGATCTTACATACATAGATAGAGTGGACGAGTGAGGTAGGCATGGCCAGGGTGCCCAAGACAGACGGCTCATACGAACGAGCACCACATGTGTTGCATCGGGCATGGACGCAT
>NW_025267363.1:0-1480 GCF_018294505.1 Triticum aestivum | reverse complement strand
TAGCCTTAGTTATATAAATTATTTTTCTGGTCTTTAATTTGTAACGGGCGGTTTGCTGAAGACGACCGACTTTGGTTCTGGAGTTGTACTTCTATCCTATGGATTTCCTGCTATCTGGATGTAACTCCTTCTGTCCACTTCGATTGTCTCTTTCTTCCTTCTTTGCAACCTTGTAAGCTTTGCTCCTGCACACGTACTTACCTGTTGATATTGTAAAGTTCAAAGCGATCTTTTGGTCCGTGATGGTCTCAGTGAAAAGAAAATGGTAACATAATGTTGCTATTTTCTCTTGTTTCTTTGCAACTCAGCTATGGATTTGGCTGTACCCGCAGTTCTCGATGATGTTCGAATGGCTAACAACAAACTGCTAAGAAATTAAAAGCGCAGAAAATGATAAATCCAATAATAACAAAATTGTTTAGCCAGACGATTAGCACAGATTCTACTATAACATGCATAGGTTATAGAAATCACATAATGAGAGAAAGGACGACAGCACACACTCGCAGCTTAACGGGTCAATAGGCTGGGCGCGGGGCAATAGACACATAACAGGGTTATAAGGGTGAAATGAATAGGTCCCGGCTGCAAGACACTGCAAGACACAAATGAACATTGTGGTCTATTTAGCTCAACCTGGTTTGACAAGAAGGAAACGGTGAAAAATGTCTATTGCGATGAAAGACCGACAAACCTAACTTGAGTAGTGTGTGACAGGACTAGTAAAAGAATAAAAATATAGAATATACGCGTACTGAGGGGATTGTCCTACGATTATTGATCCGGCGACAGCCCTCCGTGCCAAAGCTGTGTGGCCGCCTCGAAAAGTAATTCCTTGGCGACGGGTCACACGACTCATCCTCCACACCGTCTGGGGGATACAAAGCTCCCACCCCAGCCAAGCGGCATGGCAGCATAGCTCCGCCTCCTTCGCAGAGATGCACCTGGCACTGGACTGGGTCCTCGCAACGACGTGGGGTATTGACAGCTCGAAGACCATGGCAGAGACCGACACGTGTTGCCGGTGCCAAATCAGCTCATCCAGGACGTCGTCGCCAAGTCGAAGAACGCAACCTAAATTTCGTTAAATTTCGTATATATGTGGAACTCGTTCAATTCCCTTAGATTGCATGTAACATAGAGAACTTGGTTAAATATTGTCTGAATTTCGTGTTTCAACCATTTGATTTATGGGAGGCATGTTCGCGGACATTTGATGCGCTCCGTTTGGTTATCCGCATTGAACTTTCTCAAAGCATATGGAGGGGACTATGCTGAAAACCGGGGCTAAGAGATGGCTATCATAGATCTCGATCTACCGTACATGAAATCGCGCCGAACTTGTTGACTGGTTAGTGTGTGAGTACAGATACCGTATTAGTATATGCACATGAGAAGTTTCACGCCCATATCACGTGTTCCACGCCGGGGGGACATATCTCGTGGATTGGATTGTCCTAGATGCATTGGTCCCTGCGAT
>NW_025267362.1:0-1480 GCF_018294505.1 Triticum aestivum | reverse complement strand
ACCACGGCCCGGTGCTGGGCGATCCGTGCATGCAATGCTTGATGGAGGTTCTTCGAATCTGGGTGAAAACCTGCCTTTGGCTAGCTGCCAAGGCCGGCGGTGACGGCGCTGTTATGCGGCGTTCCCTTCTTGAAGGCATCACCGAGGAGAAATTCAAGGCCACTATCTGCTATCTCCGGGGGAAACCCTAGATCAGTAGATCAGATGACGGTGGCGCTATATTGTGTCGTTTCCTCTTGGGGGCGTCAGTCTTGGAGGTGTGTACAGGATCGACGGACCAGTGGGTGGCTTCTTTGGTGGAGCGGTGCTTCATCTTAAACATTGATGGCAGCAGGTCTCGGCGGCGTGGTGCAGTGGAGACTCGGCGCCCGATGCGCGGAGATGGACTCGCGCAGGAGGAGGTAGCTGTCTGGCGTCATGGTGGCGTCGATGACAGAGTGGCCTGACAAGGTAGAAGCCTCAATATCTGCTCTGAAGATGGACCTGTGGAAGATGGCGGTGATGATACTTGTGAGTGTGTCAGACCGGTCTGTGCCCCAGACCCGGTATGTGGCTCGGCTGGGGCTTCCGGCTTTTGATGACAGGCTTAGGTGAGTGGTCTGAGTATTTGGCCCAGTTAGCACCCCTTCATCAGTTGGATAGGAGTAGTGGCATATATTGCCAAGATGGCGGATCCAGGCATATTGTTGTAATACTTTATAAGGCTCTCGAGAATAATCAATAAAGTGGCCGCATGCATCCCCCAGATGCAGAGGCCGGGGGTCATCCTTCTTTTCTAAAAAAAGGTAAAAACATTTAACGTACTTATTTCTCCATAGTACTTGTACTGCTCAAGAAATAACTCTTTCAAAGACAAAACATGCCACGTCAGTACCAAGATTTGTGCTCAAAGAGGCAAGCATTCAATTGCAAAGACACAGCATGGATAAATACCTTCACTCTTTCAAGTAGTTCGTCATATCTCCGATGTCCTTCTTGCAAAAATCTTTTTCTACAGTTGAAAGGACCCTTTACTTATTTATACAAATAACGTGTAAGATTTTATCTCTTCTGATTAAAACATGAACAATAAAATCTAGAATATCTCCTTATTTGCAAGAATCTAATGCAATTTCAAGCATGTCCAATACACTCGTAATAATTTTCTTTTTCTGACTCAAAGATTAAGAAGTAATGTATATGATAGCATGAGGCCGAAGGAATCAAATGTTGGCGCCGCCGCTTCTCGCAGCGCCGCTCTTCTTCTTGCTCACAAAACTCTCACTTGTAGTTTCTCTCAAGAACACACACGCGCCAAGGAAGACACCAGCACCAGCTTTGCCAAGAGCTCTCCTCCTTGGTCACACAAACACTACATTTTTGCCCAGCCCTCTCGGCTCAACTTCCGTCGATTAGTACAAGGGGTTTTATACCCATTATAGCACAGGCGCACGCACACCACTAGCATCGACCCACTAACTAACTAGACGCTAACTACATG
>NW_025267361.1:0-1480 GCF_018294505.1 Triticum aestivum | reverse complement strand
ATTGGTGTAGGAATCACTGGAACTGATTTCTGTGATGAACTACTTCCCAATAAGGGAGTAGGTACAATTACCTCATCAAGTTCTACTTTCCTCCCACCCACTTCTTTCGAGAGAAACTCCTTCTCTAGAAAGGATCCATTCTTAGCAACGAATATCTTGCCTTCAGATCTGTGATAGAAGGTGTACCCAACAGTCTCCTTTGGGTATCCTATGAAGACACATTTGTCCGATTTCGGTTCGAGCTTATCAGGCTGAACTTTTTTCACATAATCATCGCAGCCCCAAACTTTAAGAAACGGCAACTTGGGTTTCTTGCCAAACCACAGTTCATATGGTGTCATTTCAACGGATTTAGATGGTGCCCTATTTAACATGAATGCAGCCGTGTCTAAAGCATAACCCAAAAATGATAGCGGTAAATCAGTAAGAGACATCATAGATCGCACCATATCTAATAAAGTGCGGTTACGACATTCGGACACACCATTATGCTGTGGTGTTCTGGGTGGCGTGAGTTGCGAAACTATTCCGCATTGTTTCAAATGAAGACCAAACTCGTAACTCATATATTCTCCTCCACGATCAGATCGTAGAAATTTTATTATCTTGTTACGATGATTTTCCACTTCACTCTGAAATTCTTTGAACTTTTCAAATGTTTCACTTATGTTTCATCAAGTAGATATACCCATATCTGCTCAAATCATCTATGAAGGTCAGAAAATAACGATACCCGCCGCGAGCATCGACACTCATCGGACTGCATACATCAGTATGTATTATTTCCAACAAGTCTGTTGCACGCTCCACTGTTCCGGAGAACGAAGTCTTAGTCATCTTGCCCACACTACAAAAAGAAAGACACATCCGTGACATTTTAGGCCGAACGAAAAAAAATTCTGTCATACTTATGACACTACTATGACAATAATTGTGACAAAACCCGGTATCATCATAGATGTGGTGGGGTCCTACTTCTATGATAGAAAATGGGCTTTTCGTCCTGGGCGGGCCGGAGACGCGGTTGCATGACATTCTTTGGGCCATCCATGATGGAAAAAAACATGGTAGAAGCGAGGGCGAGGAAAATATCGGGGTGTTCCCGGTTACGGTGGGTGGTCGGGGCCGAGCGATGCGTGTTTCTCTCGTACACGCACGCGCGTGGGTGCGAGGCGTTGGGATCTAACTGAACCCGAGTGAGGCGTTGGGCTCTAACTGAACCCGAGCGATTGCACTGCAGGCTACGCGTTACTGAACCCGAGCGATCGATCGATGGCTGTTAACTAAACCCGATCGAGCGATTCCTTCGCTACAGCTTCTAACTAAAGCCGATCGATGCTGCCTCTGGATGAACAGTGAGCGTTGCTGGGGGGTTTGGATGAACAGTTCCCGGTGGGGGTGGATGAACAGGATCCCATGGTGTTGCCTCTGGATGAACAGGACCCCGATCGATCGAGCTGGTTGGGGCTGGATGAACGGG
>NW_025267360.1:0-1480 GCF_018294505.1 Triticum aestivum | reverse complement strand
TTCGTGAGGGGGGCACACCCCGGACACGCGTGCCGGGCGTTTGCAACCGCGACAACACTTCCAGACTTGTGAGAGGCCGCCGGCGCAAGATTTGGCGGCATGCTAGCCCCCGGAGGCCGCCGGCCACAGCCGTAGACGCGCGAAGGGCAATCCGCGTAGAGGGAATTTTTCGGATACTTCTCCATCACCAAAAATTATGGAAAAATACCATCATTCCTATAGCACATGTGCCCACGTCGTGCAAAAAAATCATGATTTTATCGCGCTCCGAGTATTTAGTAATATTGACGCCGCATCGTTACCGCAGAACGTCTACTACCGTGTCATCGCCGTCCGTGAGGGGGGGCCACGCCCCGGAGACACGTCCCGCCTCTTCGGACATGCCACCACACCACCCCGCATGTATGAGGGCCCGGTGCGACGCTCCGGTGGCATTGCTACCCCCAGTGCCCCCGTCTCGCCTAACCCTGTAGCGTTTGACCACGGGATCTACCCCTTTGACTTTGCACGGATGGGCTTTGACCAGTGGACCTCCCCACCCGGTTGTGTTAGGTCAGCCCATAGGAACACTTTGGAGCAACATCCGGGGCAGATCCACAGCAAGATCCCCTCCGTGTAGACCCCACGCGTCCGTTTCCCCCCTCCAGGTGCCGGCGGCAGCACCGTCCGTGAGGGGGGCACACCCCGGACACGCGTGCCGAGCGTTTGCAACCGCGACAACACTTCCAGACTTGTGAGAGGCCGCTGGCGCAAGATTTGGCTGCATGCTAGCCCCCGGAGGCCGCCGGCCACTGCCGTAGACGCGCGAAGGGGAATCCGCGTAGAGGGAATTTTTCGGATACTTCTCCATCACCAAAAATTATGAAAAAATACCATCGTTCCTATAGCACATGTGCCACGTGGTGCAAAAAAATCATGATTTTATCGCGCTCCAAGTATTTAGTAATATTGACGCTGCATCGTTATCGCAGAACGTCTACTACCGTGTCATCGCCGTCTGTGAGGGGGGCCACGCCCGGGAGACGCGTCCCGCCTCTTTGGACATGCCACCACACCACTCCGCATGTATGAGGGCCCGGTGCGACGCTCCGGTGGCATTGCTACCCCCCAGTGCTCCCGTCTCGCCTAACCCTGTAGCGTTTGACCACAGGATCTACCCCTTTGACTTTGCACGGATGGGCTTTGACCAATGGACCTCCCCACCCGGTTGTGTTAGGTCAGCCCATAGGAACACATTGGAGCAACATCCGGGGAAGACCCACAGCAAGATCCCCTCCGTGTAGACCCCACGCGTCCGTTTCCCCCCTCCAGGTGCCGGCGGCAGCGCCGTTCATGAGGGGGGCACACCCCGGACACGCGTGCCAGGCGTTTGCAACCGCGACAACACTTCCAGACTTGTGAGAGGCCACCGGCGCAAGATTTGGCGGCACGCTAGCCCCCGGAGGCCGCCGGCCACAGCCATAGACGCGCGAAGGGCAAT
>NW_025267359.1:0-1480 GCF_018294505.1 Triticum aestivum | reverse complement strand
GAACTCTGTGTACTGAACTCTATGTCCGACCCCTTTTGTAAGTTATGCCGACTATCTATGTGGTATCTGTCGTGCTCCTTTCATTATGCATGTTTCATCATGAATGACTCTTGTCTATGCAAATTTCTCAATACTGAACTACCCCTGTTATATATTAGCAGGATGGTTAGACCAGCTGGTCGTGGTCGTGGTGGCAACTTCCCACCACCGCCTGAGTACATGGCTGGTATGATCCAACAGCTTGAGATGAATCGCCAGTTCATGGAAAACGTGATGGCTCAGTTTCCTCGCCCCAATATGAACCAGCATCCAAACACAACAACTCTGCAGGATTTCATACGCCTCAACCCAAGTGTGTACCGCAGCTCAACCCAGCCGCTGGATGCTGATGACTGGCTCCGTGACATCACCTATGAGATGGAGTCTGCTGATGTAGCCCCTGCCAGCTATGTCACTTTTGCTTCCTTCTTCCTGAAGGGACCCGCAGCTCAATGGTGGGACAGCTATAGGCGTACTCTGCCAGTTGGGACAATCATCTCCTGGCCAGACTTTCAGGCTGCCTTCCGTGCCCGCTTCATTCCTCAGGGAATCATGGACAGGAAGAAGCGTGAGTTTCGCAACCTCACCCAAGGCAACAAGACTGTTGAAGCTTATCAGCGGGAGTTTCTGGACTTATCCCGCTATGCTGAAGAAGACATTGCAACTGATGCTCGCAGACAGGAGAAGTTTCGTGAAGGCCTTCAAGCTGACATCAAGCTCGCACTTCTAGTGCATGACTTTGCCGATTTCGCCACCTTGGTGAACAAGGCCATCAATGTCGAGACGGGTCTGCAAGAACACCAGAGCTCTCAAAGGCGCAACCGTGACACGGGCTCATCTTCGGGCCCGCCCTCGCAGAAGCGTAAGATATGGATCCCGAACAGCATGTACCGTCCAAATGCACCTGTCCCAAGGCAGTCTTATGCTGCACCTCGTCTGCCGGCTGCTCCAACTAGGCAGCCGAGGCTTCCAGCTCCACCACCCCAAGCTCCTGTTCCCACTCCCAATAATGGCCTGTGCTACAAGTGTGGTCAACCAGGTCACCGTGCTAGGGATTGCTTTCAGAATCAGAATCAACTGGCCCTTCCAGCTACTGGCCGTGGAAACAACCAGACCCGCAATAACAATGCCAAGTCTTATGGCCGTGTTCATGCCAACCACGTTGATCTGAATGAAGCTCAAGACCAGCCTGCTACTGTGATGGGTACACTCCTCGTAAATTCAGTACCAGCATCCGTTTTATTTGATACTGGTGCATCGCATTCATTCATGTCTGAAGATTTCGCATTCATGCATGGCATTAAAAGTGAAGACATGAATGCTTCACTATTAGTACACACCCCTGCGGGCCAATGTCGAACCTCCATGATTTGCAAGGACGTCCCCGTTGAAATCGAAGGACTGGAATTCCTTGTCTCTCCCATCGTACTGAAGTCCTGTA
>NW_025267358.1:0-1480 GCF_018294505.1 Triticum aestivum | reverse complement strand
CACGGCTTTCGAAAGTTCAAATCCCTGCAGGGGTGTCCCAACTTAGCCCATCACAAGCTCTCACGGTCAACGAAGGAATAGACCTCCACCCGAGACATTCCGATCAGACTCGGTATCCCGGTACAACAAGACATTTCGACAGGGTAAAACTAAACCAGCAACACCGCCCGAATGTGCCGACAAATCCCGATAGGAGCTGCACATATCTCTTTCTCAGGGCACACTCAGATTGTCTTAGGTACGGGTAGGCCAACCCAGAGTTGCCCCTGGTGGTCACCGGTAGCTGACAGTTGGACCAACACTCAGAGGAGCACTGGCCCGGGGGGGGGGGGTAAAATAATGATGACCCTCAGGAGCGCGACTCCCAAGGGAAAAGAAAAGGCTAGGTGGCAAATGGTAAAACCAATGTTGGGCATTGCTGGAGAAGCTTTACTTAAGGCGAACTGTCAAGGGGTTCCCATTATAGCCCAACCGCGTAAGGGATGCAAAATCCGGGAACATAACACCGATATGACGGAAACTAGGGCGGCAAGAGTGGAACAAAACACCAGGCATAAGGCCGAGCCTTCCACCCTTTACCAAGTATATAGATGCATTAATTAAGTAAGATATATTGTGATATCCCAACAAGTAAATAAAAGTTCCAACAAGGAACGGCTCCAATCTTCCACCTGCAACTAACAACGCTATAAGAAGGGCTGAGCAAAGCGGTAACATAGCCAATCAACGGTTTGCTAGGATATGGTGGGTTAGAGGTTGAACATGGCAATTTGGGTGGCTGACAAGCAAGTGGTAGGCATCGTAGCATTGGCATGGCAAAAGAGCGAGCAAACTAGCATAGCAAAGATAGTAGTGATTTCGAGGGTATGATCATCTTGCCTGAAATCCCGCAAGGAAGAAGAACGAGTCCATGAAGAAGACAAACGGACGTAGTCGAACGGATCCTCACAAACGCGACGTTATCGGAACCAACCCGAAGAAGCAATCACCGGAAAAGAAGCACACAACATAGTAAATAACCAACACATCAACATGGCATGATGCACAAACGAGTATGATGCATGTCCGGATTAAAGAGGCATGGCATGGCAAAGTGCACAATCAGTTCTACAAATTAAGTGGAGATCAATATGCAACGAGTTGCATATTGACGAAACACCACAACAAGTTATTTAGTTTGATCTCGTTTATGTACCCCAACAATATTAAATGTTGATTAACATGGCAAGAGGTGAAGCACAACGAAACTACCTATCTAGGCAAGTTTAAATGAGGCCGGAAGTAACGAACAACAATTCCGGAAACTCCCCATATGCATATTTTAGATTAGGTCCTGTTCTGCCCTAAACACAATTTTAGAGTTGTTTAATGCAAATAAAGGTCACCATGATAAACTAGGCAAAATTCTACCCCATTTACATATAAAGTTTATTAAAATTGGAGTTACGGTTATTTAGTTATGAAATAAAGCATTTTAGCA
>NW_025267357.1:0-1480 GCF_018294505.1 Triticum aestivum | reverse complement strand
CGCAGTCTCTCACGAGGAGGAGATCCGTATGGATGAGCAAAGCTCTATCTCTAAATGAGCTATCACAATGCTAACCCTAAAACATAGGTGGAGGGGAAGTATATATAGTCTAAGGGGCGAAGGGGTACATGGGCCTCGTCCTAGATGCGCTGCACACAGGCAGGGGAGGCTGGATGTCCGGGCTGGGGGCCGGATGTCCAGGGCTTCGCGAGGTGCCGGATGTCCGGGCTGGGAGGCTGGATGTTCGGGCTGGCCTGGGTCTTCCAGATGCATTCGGTGATGGAGGTGCCGGATTTCCGGGAGAAGGGGCCGGATGTCCGGTGGCTCGCGAGGGGCCGAATGTCCGGGCCTGGGGACCAGATGTCCGGGCTGGCTTGGCTGATTCTGGAGCTTCCTAGACAGAAGGCGGCCGGATTTCCGGGCGATGGGCCAGATGTCCGGGCTGTGGCCGGATGTCCGGGCCTGTAGCAGCTGGCTCTTCTTCCTTCTCCTCTTCCATGCTTCTGCGCACGCTCGGCCTTGGTCCTTGGGTTCTCCATGGTCTCCTCGGGTGTACCTAAGTATGCAGAAGGTCCGCGCTTGAAGTAGCAACCATGTCTCTCATGTGGAAAGTGAAGGTTTAGAGAGGAGCGAGTTCACCTTGTGTCCAATGGCGTATAGTCGAGGTCTCATCTTATGTATCCTTGGGGCTTGGAGGGTAGTCGGAGTGTACATGGGGATGTACGTGGGATGCTCCGCATCATATCCCCCCCCTTGCGAAAGATCCGACCTCGGATCGTGATCCTCATCACCATGGAAATGGTTGTCGTGGACGGACTTGTAGTTGGACATCGATGAAGGCATTGCGCAATCCAAGTAGTCCAAGGTGTCGCCGGAGTGATAGACATGCAAAAAGAGCAAACACAAGCAACACTCGGAAATACAATGGTTAGCCCACACAAAGTGTCCATCATGCAAGAATGAGTCCGTGCGGCAAGATAGTTTGTGATAAAGCGCATGAAGCTTATCAAGATGATCTAGAATGGTATGCAAAGCATTCATGGGAACAAATGCAATCATTGTGCACACAATTGTGTTATGAGTATGAGCAATGCAACCACGGTGCAAAATGATGTCATAATGGGATGGTTTATCAAATGCATGAACATGGCAATGGATGCTCAATATGTGAATATTATCATGCAATTGATGGTCGACAATATGATCATTATGTATGAATATGCCATCAAGGAAGATCACAACAAATTTGCTAAGGAAGTGAACAAGCTCATATATCATGGATGACATGGCAATACAAGATGCAACAAGGCAATCATAATGTGAGTCAATCCATGCATAGGGTGCAAACTTGTGGTGAGTATGGTATGTCCATCGAGCATGACATGTATGAGCACAATCAACAAATATGGAGGTGTTGGTGTACCAAAGCTCGATGTCGAGGCATGAGTGGAGGTTCGAAGGTGCATCCAATAAGTGCGAG
>NW_025267356.1:0-1480 GCF_018294505.1 Triticum aestivum | reverse complement strand
AAAAAAATGAAGTGCCGGCCTTTGTAACAGATGAGTTTTCGTCCGAAACCCTGATACTTCGAAAGGGATTGTACAGTTTGTACACGAAGTTCATCCAGTTTTTGCCGTAGACCTCTCTACTTTTTTGCACATGCTATGTGGGTGAAATGATGATACCATGACAAGTTTCAACCTTTTCAGAGTTCATTTTTAGTGCTTTTCAATTTCAGGGTCATTTAGCTCAAAACAAATCAGTAAATGCATGAAAAATAGCAAATGATGTCAGAAAGGGTTGAAAGTTGATGACGTGGATTTGAATGGTGCATACCAACCGCAAAAAAGTCTAGAAAAATGAAGTGCCGGCCTTTGTAATAGATGAGTTTTCGTCCGAACCTTGATACTTCGAAAGAGATTGTCCAGTTTGTACACGAAGTGCATCGAGTTTTTGCCGTAAACCTCTCTACTTTTTTGCACATGCTATGTGTGTGAAATGATGATACCATGAAAATTTTCAACCTTTTCAGAGTTCATTTGTAGTGTTTTTCAATTTCAGGGTCATTTAGCTTAAAACAAATCAGTAAATGCATGAAAAATAGCAAATGAAGTCAGAAACGGTTGAAAGTTGATGATGTGGCTTTGAATGGTGCATACTGAACGCAAAAAAAGTTTGGAGATGCAATAAGTTTAAAAAAATGAAGTGCCGGCCTTTGTAATAGATGAGTTTTTGTCCGAAACCCTGATACTTCGAAAGAGATTGTGCAGTTTGTACACGAAGTTCATCCAGTTTTTGCCGTAGACCTCTCTACTTTTTTGCACATGCTATGTGGGTGAAATGATGATACCATGACAAGTTTCAACCTTTTCAGAGTTCATTTGTAGTGCTTTCCAATTTCAGGGTCATTTAGCTCAAAACAAATAAGTAAATGCATGAAAAATAACAAATGATGTCACAAAGGGATGAAAGGTTATGACATGGCTTTCAATGGTGCATACGGAACGCAAAAAAGTCTGGAGCTGTAATAAGTTTGAGAAAATGAAGTGCCGGCCTTTGTAATAGAGGAGTTTTCATCCGAAACCCTGATACTTCGAAAGAGATTGTCCAGTTTGTACACGAAGTGCATCGAGTTTTTGCCGTAAACCTCTCTACTTTTTTGCACATGCTATGTGGGTGAAATGATGATACCATGAAAAGTTTCTACCTTTTCAGAGTTCATTTGTAGTGTTTTTCAATTTCAGGGTCATTTAGCTTAAAACAAATCAGTAAATGCATGAAAAATAGCAAATGATGTCAGAAAGGGTTGAAAGTTGATGAAGTGGCTTTGAATGGTGCATACCAACCGCAAAAAAAGTTTGGAGATGCAATAAGTTTAAAAAAATGAAGTGCCGGCCTTTGTAACAGATGAGTTTTCGTCCGAAACCCTGATACTTCGAAAGAGATTGTACAGTTTGTACACGAAGTTCATCCAGTTTTTGCCGTAGACCTCTCTACTTTTTTGCACAT
>NW_025267355.1:0-1480 GCF_018294505.1 Triticum aestivum | reverse complement strand
CGAGTCCATAGGAGCAGTGAAGAGGCTCGGTGGATCCAGGATAAGATGGAAATATCCTGACAGTGCAGAGATACTGGCTTTGATTAAAGTCTCGGAATTGCTCTTCGACCGTGTACTCAGGATACCAACGGTATCCAGCCTCAGTCATTACCCTGACCAACTTGGCAGTATGGCCGGGTACATCTAGGCATCGAGTCAGGCGAACCACTTGATTGAGGTCGCGAGTGGCCATCTGAAAGCACAATCATAATGCAAGGGCATTAGAATTTCTAGCAAAATTTCGGCAGCATAACAGCTGTAAATGCTCAAGAAGGATTTTGAGACATTTGACAAAGGATTTCGTACACACTCAACATCATCATGTCAAAGTTATGAAACCATTCTCACAACATAATGTGGTAGTAAAACTGAACTAGGCTTGTATCCATCAAACTTATAAGGTACTACTGATTGGTAACACGTGATCCTGATAGAGAGAATAGATCCTGATTCCTTAACCCCCGGTGGAAGAATGGACTGACTCAGATCAGAATGTCACAAGATAGAGGAGTAAAAAGAGCCTTATGTTCCAACCCACAAACAATTCCCCTACATATAACTAAAGAATTTCTAGACTCAACATCGACCAGTTTGGCTTGAAGAACCTATAGGCAGTCCGGCTCTAATGCCAACGCTGTCAGGACCCCGACTCGATGTCACATCGATCTAGCCGGTAACACCTCATATCACTTTGCGGCCTCACGCACGGTATCCCCATGGGTGTCGTCTTACCTTTTCCCGGGACCGTTTGCGCCTTTTGGCTCGCGTATATGATAGTGTCGCTAGCATCCATATGATAAGGAGCCCGGGCTGACATGACTAGTCGTAAACCCAAAGTGGCACAGACTTACAGGGACAGGCATCCATGACCCAGCTTCGAACGTGTCGGTCATCAGCAAGTGGGTCCGGGCTGTAGCACTGGGCTAGCAGGACTCTGGTAAACCGGGCTGTAGCGGGCTAACAGGACTCCGGTACTCAAAGCGTGACATTTCCCCGAAGGGACAGACACAGGAATGAAGAAGGACACATGCCGGCCAGCCTAAGTGTTCCAGAGCAGTAGCAAGCTACCATGGCTCAGCGGTAACACTAGGAGACATTTCCCGGTAAGAGAGGCTACTAAAGATAAACAACTAGATAGTCAGATCCCACACATACCAAGCATTTCAATCATACACACAATATGCTCGATATGTGCAAATACAACGAAGCATCACAACATGACTCTACGACACCAGTACTTTATTTAAGGCTCAGGGAGCCATACATATCATACACAAAGGTACGGGTCTCACGACCCAACATACAAGTCATACAATCATACAAACCAGCAGCGGAAGTAACATATCTGAGTACAGACAACTAGTAAAATAAAAGAGGCTTGGAAAGCCTAGCTATACTACGTGGTCCTTCACAAGCTCAGGGTCACCACCTGGGTCTTTAG
>NW_025267354.1:0-1480 GCF_018294505.1 Triticum aestivum | reverse complement strand
GGAACTTTTGGAGAAATTTTCTTAAGGAGTTCGTTCAGAAACTTGTATAGAAACTTTCTTAATGAGCACTCGACAAACGCATTCCGAAAACATACACAAAGTCCTAGCTATGGACCTAGTGCATCATCATAACTTAGGTCTCTTCCATTTCCCTACAAGTAATTGGATCTCATATGGAGATGTTTAGGGAAGTAGAATGGAAAAACTCGAATGCAACTACACAAGAACTATTCTATCACTATCGTTCGGAATCAGTTTTGCGCAGTGTTAACTGAAACATGGATATCTGACTCATACGGAGTCCATTTTGGCTCCACAAGTACTCAAAATGTTTGTGACGACCAGATGCTTCAAAGGATTGAGAACTTTTCTTAAGGAGTTCGTTCAGAAACTTCTATAGAAACTTTCTTAATGAGCACTCGACAAACGCATTTCGAGAACCTAGACAAAGTCCCAGCTATGGACCTAGTGCATCATCATAACTTAGGTCTCTTGCATTTCCCTACAAGTAATTGGATCTCATATGGAGATGTTTAGTGAAGTAGAATGGAAAAAATCGAATGCAACTACACAAGAACTAGTCTGTAACTGTCGTTCGGAATCAGTTTTGCGCAGTGTTAACTGAAACATGGATATCTGACTCATACGGCGTCCGTTTTTGTTCCACAAGTAGTCAAAACATTTGTCACGGCCAGATGCTTCAAAGGATTCTTTCATAGGGAACTTTTGGAGAACTTTTCTTAAGGAGTTCGTTCAATAACTTGTATAGAAACTTTCTTAATGAGCACTCGACAAACGCATTTCGAGAACATACACAAAGTCCCAGCTATGGACCGAGTGCATCATCATAACCGAGGTCTCTTGCATTTCCCTACAAGTAATTGGATCTCATATGGAGATGTTTAGTGAGGTAAAATGGTAAAAATCGACTGCAACTACATAAGAACTAGTATGTAACTGTCGTTCAGAATCAGTTTTGCGCAGTGTTTACTGAAACATGGATATCTGACTCATACATAGTATGTTTTGGCTCCACAAGTAGTCAAAACGTTTGTGACGACCAGATGCTTCAAAGGATTATTTCATAGGGAACTTTTGGAGAACTTTTCTTAAGGATTTCGTTCAGAAACTTGTATAGAAACTTTCTTAATGAGCACTCGACAAACGCATTTCGAGAACATACACAAAGTCCCAGCTATGGACCGAGTGCATCATCATAACCGAGGTCTCTTGCATTTCCCTACTAGTAACTGGATCTCATATGGAGATGTTTAGTGAAGTAGAATGGAAAAAATCGAATGCAACTACACAACAACTAGTCTGTAACTGTCGTTCGGAATCAGTTTTGCACAGTGTTAACTGAAACATGGATATCTGACTCGTACGGAGTCCGTTTTGGCTCCACAAGTAGTCAAAACATTTGTGACGACCAGATGCTTCAAAGGATTATTTCATAGGGAACTTTTGGAGAACTTTTCTT
>NW_025267353.1:0-1481 GCF_018294505.1 Triticum aestivum | reverse complement strand
ATCATTAAGGACTTAATCTCAACAACTAAATGACCATAACTGAGTGATCTAAGCTAGTACCAGATAAACAAGAAAGTGTAGTAGATGAATTAGACTACACACATGATGGTTGCTGCGTATATTGGTGTGCAAGCGCCATACCGATCATCAAAGCATGGATCTCCGCCTCCATGGCATCATTACAGTTAAAGAAGTAGCGGTATGCTGAGAAGATTATTGTACCATCATGTCTCTGTAGAATCATCCCAGCTGTCGGCATACCATCCTCCTCCATGAAATACCCATCCACTGAGAGCCGGGTTGCATGGAGGCGCATGCCACTATAGCACCCTAGTCAGCGGTTGATGCGACAGACGATCCCAATACTCCATCACTACCACCTGCCCTCTGATCATATCTTTCGTTGAAAACTATTTTGCTACCTGAATCGAATTCATATAACTGACAAGAAGTCTGTGAATACAGCAGCCGGTGTAGCCTTCTTTACGTGTGTTACATCAGACCGTACTTGTGTAGGACCTTGAAGTATGTCTAGAGGGGGGGTTATTAGACTACCTGACCAATTAAAAACTTAACCTTTTCCCAATTTTAGAGTTTGGCAGATTTTAGCTATCTTTGGACAAGTCAAGCAATCATCACACAATTCAAGCAAGCATGCAAAGAGTATATGAGCAGCGGAAATTAAAGCATCCAACTTGCAAGAATGTAAAGGGAAGGGTTTGGAGGATTCAAACACAATTGGAGACACAGATGTTTTTGGCGTGGTTCCGATAGGTGGTGCTATCATACATCCACGTTGATGGAGACTTCAACCCATGAAGGGTAACGGTTGCATGAGTCCACGGAGGGCTCCACCCACAAAGGGTCCACGAAGAAGCAACCTTGTCTATCACACCATGGCCGTCGCCCACGAAGGACTTGCCTCACCAGCGGTAGATCTTCACGAAGTAGGCGATCTCCTTGCCCTTACAAACTCCTTGGTTCAAGTCCACAATCTTGTCGGAGGCTCCCAAGTGACACTAGCCAATCTAGGAGACGCCTGTAACACCCCGGGTGACATGCTACAGTAAACTCCTATTAATGGTGCCACATCATCATAATTAAATATTTGCTAATCATCACTTTGTCCTAAACCGACCTCAAATTCAATTCCAAAAACAAGTCAAATTATTATTTCTTCAAACTGGCTAGGGAAAATGTTCGATGGGTTGAAAATATTCCCTAACTATTTGTCATGTAGGAGCCAACCTCTTTTGAATATTTACAGTGGTCGTAACCTATTTTAAAACTAAATCATTAGTATTTATTTGAACCTTTTCAACTTAAACAAATAGTTAAGTAGTTCAAAATAATTTGGAACTTTGTGTTCTGCTTCAAAACCTTGCCTAGTATTTATGTGCTAAATGGCACATTTAACTATACTCATTTATTAGTTCAACAAAAATACAAAACTGTAAACAAAAGCAAAATAGGAAAAAAAA
>NW_025267352.1:0-1481 GCF_018294505.1 Triticum aestivum | reverse complement strand
CCGGGAGCACCGGCGCGCGCCGCCCGCCTCCACGCCGGCGCCGCCCCGGCAGCCTCCTCCCCGACCGGCGGCCGCGTCTCCGGCGAGCTCCGCCTCCGGTTGCTACAGTGCTCCGGCGCCGCCTCGGTTTCCGTGAGGTCCCAGATCTCAGATCCAACCCCCCCCGTTGACTTTTGTCCAGAAACCCTAGTTTTTTATGCGATGTTTGACTGCTCGTATCTCCGCAACCGTAGATCCGTTTTAGGCGTATGATATATCAAAATCTTCGTCTCGACATGTAGATCATTTCATTCCATTGCTTAATTTGCATTTGAGGTCATATTGATACCCAAAATGCTGTGAGAAGGAGGCTTCGTGAGTTAAATTGCAGATCCGTTAGTTCATCATGCACTTTTGTCATTTTTGCTATATTTAATCCGTGCATGATATGCCTGTGCCCCTTTGGGATGTATTGTGAAGCATTTTGTCTTCTTTCCAGAGGTGCCACCCATGCATTTTTAGGATGTGTGTGTTGTCTTGTGCAAGCTTGCGAAGTAGGGTACCTGAGATTGCAGATTTCAGGGACTTGGTGATTTTCGCTAAGTCTGGGATATTTTAGTTCATGATGCTATATGTCCAGCTTGTTTCCTAGCGATTCGTGCCTCTTTTGAGGATGATCAGTAAGGGAGTTTTGATATTTATGTTATGCTCTATCCATCCATTTCTTTGTTGGCATTTGTGGAGTGCTCTGGGTTGACTCAATCGAGCTCAACTTTTGCTCCGTTGTTAATCTGGGCAGATCGTCAACTTGTTTGCGATTTCGCCGATGCTACCGTTAGTGTTCCATGCATGCTATGCCTTCGTTCTTGCCATGTGTAGCTAGCACTTTGTGCCTTCTTGCTGGTTATATGCTTTCCTTGCCATGACTTGCACTGTAGTGAGTGCATCGAGCTCGTTTACATGCCTTCGTGAGTTAAATTTCAGCATGTCTCAGTTTTCACTAAGTCTGAAAACTGATTGTGTTCGAGCGATGTTCGTGAGCTCGGTAGAGTATTTTGTGAACCCTTTTGGCCCCAGGTCACTTTGGGTGTTTTATTAAGCTTGTTGAGTAGCTCCATGCCATGTTCTTACTTGTCATGTTCAGGTTTTCTATCATGTTGTTTTGCTGCTCCGAAGAGAGCTTCGTGATCTGAAATTTCAGACTAGTGTTGATTTCACTAAGTCTGAAATCTGTTTTGCATTTGCGTTTTAGCCATGCTTGTTTGGACCTCTTAATGGATGAATTTGCCTATGGCTCAGTGCTAGTGTTTTGTCAACCATCTTGTGTACATCACTGCCATGTATTTTGTTTTCATGTTTGGTGGCTGTAGCATGTTCATTTCGTTGCATTTAGACGCCTACTTGCTGTAAATCGCAGACCGGTGTCATATCTTAAAACGCTCGCCATTTCCAAACCGTAGCTCCGATTCCAATGATCTTTATATCGTTTTCAAGCGATTTCA
>NW_025267351.1:0-1481 GCF_018294505.1 Triticum aestivum | reverse complement strand
GAGTGTCGATGACCTGCACGTAATAGGACCTTGTAGTTCAACAAGCAAGGAAATCGCACAGGGACCCCAAAATGGTGAGTAATAGCCCATGAAACGGGCCAGAATCGGGCAAAACGGAGAGTGTTGATGAATGACACGTAAGCACATCTTGGGGTTCAGCAACCATTAAAATCGCTTTGGGACCCCAAAATGGTGATTAATAGTCCAGGAAACGGGCCAGAATCAGCGCAAATTGTGAGTGTTAATGACCTACACGTAAGCGCACATTAGGGTTCAGTAACCATAAAATCGCTCCGAAACCCCAA
The DNA here is from genome assembly GCF_018294505.1 of Triticum aestivum. NCBI lineage: Eukaryota > Viridiplantae > Streptophyta > Magnoliopsida > Poales > Poaceae > Triticum > Triticum aestivum. Next base: position 1,176 of record NW_025267351.1, on the reverse strand, counting down.
ATCAATGATTAATAGCCCATGAAACTGGCCAGAATCGGCCAAAATGGCGAGTGTTGATGAACGACATGTAAGCACACCTTGGGCTTCGGCAACCATAAAAATCGCTCTGGGACCCCAAATTGGTGAGTAGTAGTCCACGAAACGGGCCAGAATCGGCCAAAACAGCGAGTGTTAATGACCTGCGCGTAAGCGCACCTCGGGGTTCAGTAACCATGGAAATTTCTCCTTACACCAGAACGGTGAGTAATAGTCTATGAATCGGGTCAGAATCGTCAAAGAGGTGAGTGTTGATGAACGATACGTAAGCGCACCTTGGGGTTCAGCAACCATAAAAGTCGCTCTGGGATCCCAAAACAGTGAGTAATAGTCCATGAAATGGGCCAGAATCGGCCAAAATGGCGAGTGTTAATGTCATGCACGTAAGCGCACCTTGGGGTCCATAAACCAAGAAAATCGCTTCGGGACCCCAAAACGGTCAGTAATACTCCATGAAACTGGCCAGAATCAGCCAAACCTACGAGTGTTGATGACCGATAAGTAAATGCACCCCGAGGTTCATCAATCGTGGAAATCGCTCCAAGACCTCAAAATGGTGAGTAATAGTCCATGAAATGCGCCAAAATCGGCCAAAACTGCAAGTGTTGATGACCTACACGTAAACGCACCTCAGGGATCATTAATCGTGGAAATCGCTCTAGGACCTAAAAAGGTGAGCAATAGCCCATGAGACGGGTCGAATCAGCCAAAACGGCGAGTGTCGATGACCTGCACGTAATAGGACCTTGTAGTTCAACAAGCAAGGAAATCACACAGGGACCCCAAAATGGTGAGTAATAGCCCATGAAACGGGCCAGAATCGGGCAAAACGGAGAGTGTTGATGAATGACACGTAAGCACATCTTGGGGTTCAGCAACCATTAAAATCGCTTTGGGACCCCAAAATGGTGATTAATAGTCCAGGAAACGGGCCAGAATCAGCGCAAATTGTGAGTGTTAATGACCTACACGTAAGCGCACATTAGGGTTCAGTAACCATAAAATCGCTCCGAAACCCCAAATCAATGATTAATAGCCCATGAAACTGGCCAGAATCGGCCAAAATGGCGAGTGTTGATGAACGACATGTAAGCACACCTTGGGCTTCGGCAACCATAAAAATCGCTCTGGGACCCCAAA
>NW_025267350.1:0-1481 GCF_018294505.1 Triticum aestivum | reverse complement strand
TGAATCTAGCCCGTTTCATGGACTATTACTCACTGTTTTGTGGTCCCGGAGTGATTTCCACGATTAACGAACTTAACCCCGGGGTGCGTTTATGTGTCGGTAACCAACACTCACAGTTTTTGTCGATTCTGCCCGTTTCATGGCCTATTCCTCACTGTTTTGAGGTCCCGGAGTGATTTCCATGATTAAGGAACCCCATGGTGCGTTTAAGTGTCTGTCATTAGCACTCACAATTTTGGCTGATTCTGGTCCATTTCGTGCAATATTACTCACTGTTTTGGGGTTCCAGAGCGGTTTCCACGATTGACGATCCCCGGGGTGCATTTACGTGTCCGTCGTCAACACTCAAAGTTTTGGCCAATTCTCACCCGTTTCGTGGACTATTACTCACTGATTTCGGGTCCCTGAGCGATTTCCATGATTGACGAACCCCGGGGTGCGTTTATGTATCGTTCATCAATAGTCCTAGGTTTGTCTGTTTCTGGGCTCTTTCATGGACTATTACTCACCGTTTTGGGGTCCCAAAGCGAGTTCCATGGTTGTCGAACCCCAAGGTGTGCTGACGTGTTGGTCGTCAAGAATCGCAGTCTGGGCCGATTTTTGCCCGTTTCTTGGACTATTAGTCAGTTTTGGGTTCGGGAAGTGATTTCCACGATTGACGAACCCCAGGCTGCGTTTACGTGTCGGTCATCAGCACTCACAATTTTGGTCGATTCTGGTCTATTTCGTCCACTATTACTCACCGTTTTGGGGTCCCACAGCGATTTCCACGATTGACGATCCCCATGTTGCGTTTACGTGTCCGTCGTCAACACTCAAAGTTTTGCCAATTCTGACCCGTTTCGTGGACTATTACTCACCGTTTCGGTGTCCTGAAGCGATTTCCATAGTTGTTGAACCCCAAGGTGCGCTTACGTGTCGGTCATCAACACTCGCAGTTTTGGCCGATTATGGCCCGTTTCATGGACTATTACTCACTGTTTTGGGGTCCCAAAGCGATTTCCATGATTGACGAATCCAGTGGTGCTTACGTGTTGGTCGACAACACTCACAGTTCTGGCCGAATCTGTCCTATTTCATGGACTATTACTCACTGTTTTGTTGTCCCGGAGTGATTTCCACGATTAACAAACTTAACCCCGAGGTGCATATACGTGTCGGTCATCAACACTCACAACTTTGGTCGATTCTGCCCTGTTTCTTGGACTATTACTCACTATTTTGAGGTCTCAGAGTGATTTCCATGATTAACGAACCCCAGGGTGCATTTAAGTGTCGGTGATCAACACTCGCGGTTCTTGTCGATTCTGACACGTTTCGGGGGCTATTACTCCCTACTTTGGAGTCCCAAAGCGATTTCCATGGTAGTTGAACCCTAAGGTGCTCTTACGTGTCGGTCATCAACAGTCGCAGTTTTGGCTGATTTGGGCCCATTTTCGTGGACTATTACTCACTATTTTGGGGTCCCGTAGTGATTTCTA
>NW_025267349.1:0-1481 GCF_018294505.1 Triticum aestivum | reverse complement strand
TGGTGAGCATCATGGAATTATTGATGGAGGATGGTTGATGATGATGACGGCGTCGAACCACCCACTTCGAAGCCCTGAACGGACTCCAGATCAGCCCTCCCAATGAAGAACAGGTGGTGGCGGCGGCTCCATATCATAAAATGCGATGATTCTTTCTCTCTAATTTATTTCAGGATGGATAGGTACTTATGGAGTTGGAGTTAGGATTGCCGGAGCTGCCATGGGCCCATAAGCCTGCCAGGAGCGCCCTAGGGGGTGGGCGTGCCCCCGAGCTTGTGGCGCCTGAGTGGCCCACTCTGGTAATTGATATAGACCGAACCTCGATGGCGAGATCCGATCCGATGTTGTAGCCCAACCTTTCACAACGCTCCACCTTCAGCTGCAGTAGCCTCTCGCCCGCGCCCGCGGTGTACACGAAATATAGGGTTTGAACCTTGTGGCTCAGCACGACAAAATCAGTCTCGACGATGATACTCACGCGCAAAAAGAATTTCTACAAAGAAATCGCATTACAGAGGTTTTCTAAAGATCCCTCTAAAACTTGATATGGGTGACTACCCTTGAAAACACATCATGTCTATTTTATAAAATAACCTAATTATTACGGCAACACAATATGGCTTTATATATCAGCCGGATCATCTAACGTGACTTGGAAAGCAAGCTCCCTAAGAGCAACTCTAGCAGACCCCGCATCCCGCCGGCCCGCAAAATGCGTTTGCAGTTCGCGCAAAACCGCTTTTGCGGGCCGGCGCAGGCTGACACAGATGCAGACCCCGTATAATGGACCCGTAAAAAAGCATATTCGTGGAATATGCTTTTTACGGGTCGGCTTCTGCGGGTTCTGATCTAGCGCAGCTCCTCCTGGCCCGCAAAACTTAGATTTGCAACTAAATTGATCTAGCATAATGCTTTTCTTTGCTTTTGCAACAACATTAGATACAAAAGATATCACCAAATCTTGGCTAGAATAGCAAAACCAAAGAAAACAAGAACCACAAGTATGCATTTCAGAAGATTTCCAACTTTCATAACTGCTCCCACTAGTTGAAGCAATATCTTCTCTATGCACTCATTGTTGATCTGCGGATTCTTGATATTGCTTTCTTCATTCTTCATCTTTGGTTTCAAAGAAGTAGACGTTGCTTCCCCTCTAGTTGCACATGCCGCCGCATCATTGCTTTCGATTGTACTAAGGAGTGCACTAACATCTATTAAGTTTCTTTCTATCAACAAATCAATGTATTGGCCTTCCCAAAACCAAAATGAGCATCCATCGTCCTACACAAAACAATGAGCAAGTTCGAAGTGAGCTACCGCAATTTTACTAAAGAATGAGCTATGGAACGAGGTAGCGCAAGTGCACGTACCCCGTCGTTTTCACATTTGTAGAACACCTATCCAGGGTGCTTCGGCGTGCCCGAAGTGAGCCGCAGCACTTGGCGCGGGCAGTCGCCGCACTCTATGAGCGGCATCGGCAG
>NW_025267348.1:0-1481 GCF_018294505.1 Triticum aestivum | reverse complement strand
TATTCGGGTTCCATCCATGAGGAGATCCGGCCGGAGTTTCGCTCACAGCCCCAAACGATGTGAACAGGGTTCCGTGACACCAAACGGGCGCCCGGTATACCCGGCCACGTGCCTACCGCATCACAGCCCACCCCTACGGTCAGCGCTGTCCACGGCCTCCAGCATACTACAAACACCAGAAACTACTTGCAACTCCTGGACAGAGGACAAGGGTGAATAAGAAGTCGAGCGGGGTCATATTTCAGGGCCCAATGTATGGTAGTAGCTGAATCATGGATCACAAACACAGAACTCAGTTCCTGAGGACGGCTTCAATGAGACAACCCACCATGTACTCCTACATGGCCTCTCACCGACACCTTTTACCAAATCGTGTTCACACACTTAGCTCACACACAGTAGGACATGTTCACACACCTCTGATTCATCCCGGATGAATCAGACCTGACACAACTCTAAGCAGTAGCAGGCATGGCAATAAGCATGAATGAGTAGGCACAACAGGGCTCAAACAACTCCTACTCATGCTAGTGGGTTTCATCTATTTACTGTGGCAATGACAGGTCATGCAGAGGATAAAGGGGTTCAGCTACCGCAGCAAGTAACAGATGAATCGGTGTTGTCCTAATGCATTAAAAGAGAGCAGGGGCAAGAGAGTAGGATTGTATCGGAATGAACAAGGGGTTTTTGCTTGCCTGACACTTCTGAAGATAACATTGACTCTTCATCAGTGTCAACGATCACATCATCGGTATCACGTCTATCGAGAGGGGACAAATACCGGCAACACAGAAGGGAACACAATCAATGCAATGCACAATATGATGCATGATCATTACATGGCAAAATGAATGTGTTTTGAGCTAATGCAACTAGCAACAGATTAAATGAAGTTGGTTTGAATACAAGATTCAAATTCAAACTCCATATGTGATTATTTAAATGCCCTTAATATGATTTGTGCTAAACAACATCTATAAGTTGTTCTAACATGCATGAAAATGGTACAAATGGATTCCTTGAATTTTTCTGATAATTTTTCATATATAATTTATTTCATTTGGAGTTACGGTTAATTTTCTATGATTTATTGAAGTTTATACAATTTTCTGAAATTTCCTGAATAATAATAAATCCAGAAAATACTTATTGCGTCAGCATTGCGTCACTATGACGTCAGCAGGTCAACAGACGCTGCTGCTGGTCAAACCTGACCAGTGGGGTCCACTGGTCAGTGACTGGGGCTGGTTAGTGCCGCTGACGGGTGGGCCCAGTCAACGACCACGTCAGCACGGTCAAACTGACGCGTGGGGCCACTGCAATTAGACTAAACTAAACAGGAAAATATACTAATCCTAATTAGACGCAGGGGCCCACATGGCAGTGGCTCATAGGGTGATTAGCCCCTAACTAAGTGGCCACATCGGCCCGCCGGAGTTTGGCCGGCGGTGACCACAGAGCACGGCGGGGGCACGCCGGAC
>NW_025267347.1:0-1481 GCF_018294505.1 Triticum aestivum | reverse complement strand
TTGGTCCTGTCATTATTTGCAACCAAGTATTTCTATATACATTTACATGCGGTACTACATACCCTCCTTGTCCTCGAGCTGCTTTTTGGCACGGCCGAGCTCGCTCTCGGACCGCTCGAGGCTCTCCTTCAATGCATTGACCTCCGCAGTCAGTGTGGCAGAGGTCAGCAGCGCAGCCTGCATTCCCATATTGACATATTTTTGTTAGACTCCTGCGTATATCTTTTTAGATCCTCAGCTCGGCTTTTCTTTCTGAACGCCGAACTGAGCATCAGGGGCTACTGTCTATGCGGTAACATTTTTATATGTTTTTGAACACATACCTCAAAGCCTATTAAAAAACTTGTACATGCTTTGGTCAGCCCGCTCTTGGCGGACTGAACCTTCTGAATCACCGCACTCATAACAGTGCGGTGTTCCTCATCGATGGAGGCACCGTTAAGCACCTCCAGCAAATTGTCCGGCGCCTCCGGATGGACGGAGGTCGCCGGCGTCGTAGGCTTGCCCTTCTTATGAAGGCGCCGCCTGTCGGACTCTGGAACCATTGATGGTTTCGGAGTAGTGTCCGGCCCGGGGCCGGACTTAGATCCCTCGGGGGCTTTACCCCCTTTTGGCCTGGAGTCCGGGAGGTCGCCTTGAGGCGCCTCCAGGACCACCTCCTCCTGGTTCAGTCCCTTTTGGGACTCCACCTCGGCGTCATCCGCAGGGAGAGGGGAGGAGGCCGACGGAAGTGAAGCGCTGTTCACATCCGACGAATTCAGGGAGCCGCTCGACGAATCACCGAGCTGAGCTCGGGGCGGATTGCATAATCAAATTCGGCATCAGAAGTTACCGAATAATAGAGGAGCGCCATAAGTCATTCGGGTAACCGGACACTTACGATTTTGCCAGCGGCTTGACCCTGGATGGCCATTCCTCCCCGCCGTCTTCGGCATCGGAGGCGTAGTCCGGCAGAAGGGTCTTCCCCTTCTTGGACCCTCCGGCCTCCCTAGTTAGGGCAGCCTTTCTTTTCTTTCCTCCCCCGTTGGAGGGGGAGAGGCTTCTTCTTCTTCCTCCTCCTCGTCTTCAGAGGAGGAGGGTGCTTCGAGGTTGTCGGGCGATGAATCCAACACCACCAGGCGCCGAGATCTCTTTCGAGTCCCCGTGGCCTTGTTCTTGGCCTTCTTCTCCGGCACCACGTGATGTGCCGGAACCAGCAGCTTCGTCATGCGAGCGTCCGCTAGGTCTTCGGGCAAGGGAGCCGGACAGTTGATCTGTCCGGCCTTCTTCTGCCAGTCCTGTTAAAGAGATGGGGGTTTAGATCCCGCATAGAATCAAATCTATGAAAAACAAATACCCCGTGAAGGGAAAATTAATCCACCGCGCTGGCTTGGCGCTTGGCGCAGAATCTGCGATCCTCGGTGACGGGAGGGGAGACCTCGGAGCTCTTGAATAGCACCTTCCAAGCATCCTCGTGCTTTGTGTCGAAGAGCCGGGACAGA
>NW_025267346.1:0-1481 GCF_018294505.1 Triticum aestivum | reverse complement strand
ATACAACCTGCAAATCACCGTGTTCAAATTTGGCACTTTTCCGGGTTCATTTGCCATATTTAGGGGATTATGTGCATTTCCTAGGCATTAATGCATAATTCAAGTTCAAACAATCGATGCATGAAAGGGTCCACAAGAACGGCCTAGAAAACCATGCTCCTGCCATTTAGCAAATTCTCATGCCTTTTACAAGGAATGGACAGATATTTCGATGAAATGTGTGGCAACAGTCAACCACAAATGTCTGTTTGTTGGGTTTTCAACTATAAAAATGTAATAAATGCTTAAAAAACATGACGCCTGGCATGGTGCCATGGTATGACCTACCATGACTTGGTAAAAATTTGAGAAGGTTTGGCTTATGTTGTCATGCACGCCCTTCATAAATCGAACCATCACCGAAGAAGTTCTATGCTTTCGAAAGGGTAATCTTCAAGATTGAAGGGGAACCCAAATTTTCTTTGTTGTTTGCCCTGGAGTTTTTTTCTACGACAAAAATACACCCTGCAAATCACCGTGTTCAAATTTGGCATTTTTTCGGGCTCATTTACCATATTTACGAGATTATGTGCATTTTCTAGGCATTAATGGACATAATTGAAATTCGAACAATCAGTGCATGAAAAGGTGCACAACAACGGTCTGGAAACCATGCTCGTGTTATTTAGCACATTCTCATGCCTTCTACAAGGAATGGGCAGATATTTCAAGGAAATGTGTGGCAATAGTCAACCATAAACGCGTCGTCTACTCGGTTAACAACTATACAAAAAATGAAACACATGGTTGGAAAACATGACGCCTGGCTTGGTGCCATGGTATGGCCTCACCATGCCCTGGTAAAAAATGGAGAATGTTTTCCTTATGTTGTGATGCGCGCCTTTCATAAATCGAAACATCACCAAGGAAGTTTCATGGTTTCAAGGGGGGAAATCACCAAGATTGAAGGGGGGGGTCCAAATTTCCTTTGTCCTTTGTCCACGAGTTTTTTCTACGATGAACATACAACCTGCAAATCACCGTGTTCAAATTTGGCACTTTTCCGGGTTCATTTGCCATATTTAGGGGATTATGTGCATTTCCTAGGCATTAATGCATAATTCAAGTTCAAACAATCGATGCATGAAAGGGTCCACAAGAACGGCCTAGAAAACCATGCTCCTGCCATTTAGCAAATTCTCATGCCTTTTACAAGGAATGGACAGATATTTCGATGAAATGTGTGGCAACAGTCAACCACAAATGTCTGTTTGTTGGGTTTTCAACTATAAAAATGTAATAAATGCTTAAAAAACATGACGCCTGGCATGGTGCCATGGTATGACCTACCATGACTTGGTAAAAATTTGAGAAGGTTTGGCTTATGTTGTCATGCACGCCCTTCATAAATCGAACCATCACCGAAGAAGTTCTATGCTTTCGAAAGGGTAATCTTCAAGATTGAAGGGGAACCCAAATTTTCTTTGTTGTTTGCCCTGGAG
>NW_025267345.1:0-1481 GCF_018294505.1 Triticum aestivum | reverse complement strand
GGAGGAGGGGGAGGGTCAGCCCTCTCATGGCACGCCCAGCAGGGGAGTCCTACTCCCGGTGGCAGTAGGATTCCCCCTTCCCTAGTTGGAGTAGGAGAGGAAGGAAGGAGGAGAGAGGGAGAAGGAAAGGCCCCCCCACCCCAATTTGATGGGCTTGGGGGGGGGGGCGCCCCCACCTTGGCCGCCTCCTCTTTTCCACTAAGGCCCAATAAGGCCCATACACTCCCCGGGGGGTTCCGGTAACTTCCCGGTACTCCGGAAAATGCCCGAACTCATCCGGAACCATTCCGGTGTCCAAACATAGCCTTCCAATATATCGATATTTATGTCTCGACCATTTCAAGACTCCTTGTCATGTCCGTGATCACATCCGGGACTCCGAACTACCTTCGGTACATCAAAACACATAAACTCATAATACCGATCATCATCGAACGTTAAGCATGCGGACCGTACGGGTTCTAGAACTATGTAGACATGAACGAGACTCATCTCCGGTCAATAACCAATAGCGGAAACTGGATGCTCATATTGGTTCCTACATATTCTACGAAGATCTTTATCGGTCAAACCGCATAACAACATACGTTGTTCCCTTTGCCATCGTTATGTTACTTGCCCGAGATTCGATCGTCGGTATCTCAATACCTAGTTCAATCTCGTTACTAGCAAGTCTCTTTGCTCGTTCCGTAATGCATCGTCCCGCAACAAACTCATTCGTCACATTGCTTGCAAGGCTTATAGTGATGTGCATTACCGAGAGGGCCCGGAGATACCTCTCCGACAATTGGAGTGACAAATCCTAATCTCGATCTATGCCAACTCAACAAACACCATCGGAGAGACCTGTAGAGCATCTTTATAATCACCCAGTTACGTTGTGACGTTTGATAGCACACTAAGTGTTCCTCCGGTATTCGGGAGTTGCATAATCTCATAGTCATAGGAACATGTATAAGTTATGAAGAAAGCAATAGCAACAAACTAAACAAACATCGTGCTAAGCTAACGGATGAGTCAAGTCAATCACATCATTCTCTAATGATGTGATCCCGTTCATCAAATGACAAGTCTTGTCCATTGCTAGGAAACTTAACCATCTTTGATTAACGAGCTAGTCAAGTAGAGGCATACTAGTGACACTCTGTTTGTCTATGTATTCACACATGTACTAAGTTTCCGGTTAATACAATTCTAGCATGAATAATAAACATTTATCATGATATAAGGAAATATAAATAACAACTTTATTATTGCCTCTAGGGCATATTTCCTTCACTCTCCCACTTGCACTAGAGTTAATAATCTAGATTACATTGTAATGATTCTAAAACCCATGGAGTCTTGGTGCTGATAATGTTTTGCTCGTGGGAGAGGCTTAGTCAACGGGTCTGCAACATTCAGATCTGTATGTATCTTGCAAATCTCTATGTCTCCCTCCTTGACTTGGTCACGGATGGAATTGAAGCGTCTCTTGATGT
>NW_025267344.1:0-1481 GCF_018294505.1 Triticum aestivum | reverse complement strand
AACGTAGTAGTAGGCACCCTCGGTGTAGTAGGGGTCGTCGTTGACGGTGGCGTCTGGCTCCTGGGCTCCAACATCTGGTTGCGACGTCCGAGAAGTAGAGGAAAAGGGGGGAAAAGAGGAAGCAAAGCAACCGTGAGTACTCATCCAAAGTACTCGCAAGCAAGGATATACACTACATATGCATGGGTATCTGTGTAAAGGGGCAATATCGATGGACTGAACTGCAGAATGCCAGAATAAGAGGGGGATAGCTAGTCCTGTCGAAGACTATGATACGTCCATTTTGCATCATGGTTTTATATCAATATTTATTGCATTATGGGCTGTTATTACACATTATATCTCAATACTTATGGCTATTCTCTCTTATTTTACAAGGTTTACCATGAAGAGGGGGAATGCCGGCAGCTGGAATTCTGGCTGGAAAAGGAGGAAACGTTGGAAACCTATTCTGCACAGCTCCAAAAGTCCTGAAACTCCACGAAACATCATTTTGGAATTTATAAGAATTATTGAGTGAAAGAAATACACCAGGGGGCCCACACCCTGTCCAGGAGACAGGAGGCCCCCCCCTACAGGGCGCGCCCCCCTATCTCCTGGGCCCCTTGGTGGGCCTCTGTTGTCCATCTTCTGCTATATCAGAGCTTTTACCCTGGAAAAAATCGTGGGCAAGCTGACGGGATGAAACTCCGCCGCCACGAGGCGGAACCTTGGCGGAACCAATCTAGGGCTCTGGCGGAGCTGTTCTGCCGGGGACACTTCCCTCCGAGAGGGGTAAATCATCACCAACGTCATCACCAACGATCCTCTCATCGAGAGGGGGTCAATCTCCATCAACATCTTCACCAGCACCATCTCCTCTCAAAACCCTAGTTCATCTCTTGTATCCAATCTTGTATCAAAACCACAAATTGGTACCTGTGGGTTGCTAGTAGTGTTGATTACTCCTTGCAGTTGATACTGATTGGTTTACTTGGTGGAAGATCATATGTTCATACCCTTTATGCATATTATTACTCCTCTGATTATGAACATGAATATGCTCCGTGAGTAGTTACGTTTGTTCCTGTGGACATGGGTGAAGTCTTGCTATTAGTAGTCATGTGAATTTGGTATTCGTTCGATATTTTGGTGAGATGTATGTTGTCTTTTCCTCTAGTGGTGTTATGTCAACGTCGACTACATGACACTTCACCATTATTTGAGCCTAGAGGAAGGCATGGGGAAGTAATAAATGATGGGTTGCTAGAGTGACAGAAGCTTAAACCCTAGTTTATGTGTTGCTTCATTAGGGGCTGATATGGATCCAAATGTTTAATGCTGTGGTTAGGTTTACCTTAATACTTCTTTTGTAGTTGCGGACGCTTGCAATAGGGGTTAATCATAAGTGGGATGCTTGTCCAAGTTAGGGCAGTACCCAAGTACCGGTCCACCCACATACCAAATTATCAAAGTACCGAACGCGAATCATATGAACATGA
>NW_025267343.1:0-1481 GCF_018294505.1 Triticum aestivum | reverse complement strand
CGGTCAGGAACGGAGAGTCTTTGACAGGTGGGGCCACGATCTGAGACGTCGGATCGTGGGCTACCGACTTGGACGTGGGTTCAGCCCACGTCTCTCCACGCGCGGCCGCACATATATATGTGGGGCGCTGCCAACCCTAGCCGTCACGAAACAGAACGCATCTCCGCCTCCACGCCCACGTCGTTCCTCTGCTGCTGCTGCCGCCGGCGACTCCGTCCCGTTCACCGCGTACACGGTTGACGGGAGAGCAGGCCTCCGAAACCACGCCTCTCCGGATCCTGTACGGGGAGAGGGGCGATTAGGTTTTTGGGTAGCGACTACGCGACTGCTCGCTTCTGTTCATCTACGTCCGCATCACCTTCATCATCACCATGTCGACCGACACCGACCGTGCCGCCGCTGAGAAAGCCGAGGCCGACAAGAAGGCCGCCGAGGATGCCGCGGCTGCTGTCACCGCCACCGCCACCGCGTGGCCGGTTGGAGGGTATACATCGCTTATCCCTCTCGTGTTTCTTTCTGTTGTAGCAGTACTAGCGGTATGCATAGATGTCTCTACTATATGCGTAGTACATGCTCTGTTAGATCATAATCAGTATGTTATCAATGCTGTCCATGTCATGCTCATGATTTATTCATGGATTAATTTAATCGAAAAACTGCCTATTTTCTCATCAATCCAAAAACCTAATATCTGTAGGAGTTTTTCGAATTCTGGTTTTGCTGCTGCACTGAAACCGTCCCCGTTTACGGGGACGTACTTTAAGCGTTGGCAGACTAAAACCACCTTATGGCTCACGGCCATGAACGTGTTCTGGTTCGCCGGTGTGACTCCTACAGGAACGATCGCTCCTGAACAGGAGAAGGCGTTTAAGGAGGCCACCGTGGTGTTCCTCGGGGCAGTTCTGAGCGTGATTGGAGATAAGCTGGTTGATGCATATTTACATATGCGGTCTGCCAAGGACTTGTGGGAGGCGCTCGAATCTAAGTTCGGGGTTGCCGATGCAGGGAGCGAGATGTATATTATAGAGCAGTTCCACGATTACAAGATGGTTGAAAACCGTCCTGTATTGGAGCAGGCTCATGAGATAATATGCATTGTTAAGGAGCTTGAGCTTCTTAAGTGCGAGTTACCGGGCAAATTTGTCGCGGGCTGCATAATCGCTAAGCTCCCCAATTCCTGGAGGAACTTTGCCACCACTCTGAAACATCAGAGGCGTGAATTCTCTGTGGAGGATGTCATTGGCCATCTGAGTGTTGAGCAGAACTCAAGGGCAAAGGACTCGCACGGAAAAGGGGTCGAAGGAACTTCTGTGGCCAATATGGTGCATCAGAAGAACTCCAATTCCCACAAGCCCAGGGGAAAGAACGGTGTCCAACAGACTGCCGACTTTAAGAAGAAGGGTAAGAAGACCTTCAAGAAGAACAAGAAGGATGAGGGCTGCTTTACTTGTGGTTCGGCTGAACATTGGGCCAACAAGTGC
>NW_025267342.1:0-1481 GCF_018294505.1 Triticum aestivum | reverse complement strand
CATCATTAACCCAACAAAATTAATTATAAGTATCACGGTGATGAGATTCAAATGATAATCCAGATACTAGATACTCAAGTTGTCCATAACCGGGGACACGGCTAATCATGATCAGTTTGTACACTCTGCAGAGGTTTGTGCACTTTTCCCCACAAGACTCGATCGCCTCCGCTTGATTCTCGCACTGCAGGATGTTTGAGAAACGGATGACCGAGACACAGTCTTTCAGAAACAATCACTCTCTACTCTGGATGGACCGGTACACCTACTTTCCCCTACATCTGCTAGTCCACCTCTTCAAGAGATCCTGTAACCTACTCAGCTATGCTAGAGCCCATAATAGCTTGTGGCTGCACACGGAAGTTTCTAGCATGAATAATCTTATGATCCCTTTGAGCCTGGGTGGCGGACCTTATACAAACAGACAACACTGGGTTCTCCAGGTGCCTCAATCCACCCAGATGTGAGTTTTAGTTGCCACCTTAAGTTGAACCATTATTAAACAATCTCACATCTGTCATGAATATCTCTCAAACCCAATCCACGTCTACGCATAGCATGGCATTGATAAAAAGCAACGTAGAAGTAACTCCCAAGGGTTTGATAAATAAAACAGGTAATAGGTACTACCTCAACTACTTCCCAATACCCACAGTTTAATTAGATCCTAATCATGCAAGTGTTTGAGGAAAACAGATCTAATGCAATAAAACTGGGTATGAACGGGGTATGATCAAAGTGTTACTTGCCTTGCTGATGATCCGCAAAACCTAGCGAGTCGAAGTAACAAGCGGCACACTCCGGGTACTCTATCGCAAACAAACAAGCATATAATCAGTACTCAGCTAATGCACAGGTAAAACTCGAATGAAAGATCCAACCAGAAAGTTCAACTTAAGAACTCCGGTTTGCAAAAAGAATCAACTCGAAAGAAGCAACGAAAGTCAAACGGCGAAAGAAAGAAACTACGTTTGCTAATCTAGATCTAGGTCAAATTTTACTGTAGCAAAAACTTGTTTGAGTAGGTTAAACAGAAAAATAATTTCGAGACGAAACTCTGGGCGCTTGAATCGCCTGATTCCGATAAACGAGCGAGAAGTTAAACAGATTCAAAGATTCGATCAGAAATCGAATCTGAGAAAATAACGAGAAAATCCGACGAAAAAGAAAAACGGACGAACGGTTAAATAACGGACGTTCGTTAACAGAGAAAAACCAACGAACGCGTTCGTTAAAACGAACGGTTCGGTGAACGCTCGCGAAATAAGAAAACCGAAAAAAAACCGATCTAGGGTTTTTTTTAGACAAAAGGTTTTTTTACAGAAAACTGGTCAACAACGAAGACGGCCGGCGGCAGTACCTCGACGGGCGGGCTTCGGCGAGGGCTCCAGTGGCGGGGCTCGGGCGCGAGGGGCGGCGGCTCGGGGGGGCTCCGGCGGCGAGGGGCGGCGGCTCCGGCGCTCCCGGCGGCGGCGGCGGGC
>NW_025267341.1:0-1481 GCF_018294505.1 Triticum aestivum | reverse complement strand
GAAGGTGCTCTTATTCCTCACCTGAATCCCCAGGCCTCCGCACATTTGGACGACTCGGGTTCTCTCATCACCTGGGCTCGCCTTCTTCACGGTCTGAGATCGACACGTGAATATATGTTTGAACAAACCCCAGTGCGGTCGACAGCCCAAGAAACCCTCACACATGGACACGAACGCGGCAAGATAGGCAATGGAGTTTGGGGTAAAGTGGTGGAGCTGCGCTCCGAAGAAGTTCAAAAAGCCACGAAAGAAAACACTCGGTGGCAAGGAAAACCCGCGATCAACATGGGTGGCCAAAAGCACACACTCACCCTCTTCTGGCTGGGGCTGCCACTCCTTCCCCGGAAGCCTCGCAGCTCCGTGGGGGATCAAGCCCTCGTTGGCCATGTCGAGGAGGTCATTCTCCGTGATAGTCGACTGGATCCAGTCTCCTTGGACCCAGCCCTTCGGCAGGCGGGATCTGGACGAGGACCCTCCGCGGCTGGTGGACCTTCCTTTCGCCTTCTCCGATGCCGACGCCTTCTTTGCGCGCTCCAGCACCGTCGTCTTCTCCTTGGCCATGGTCGCCGGCGAGATGCGCAAAGGGAAGTGGTGCGGGGGCGAGAGCGAGCACGCTGAGCAGGGAGGAAGGAAGCAGAGAGAGGGGAAGAATGCTAAGGCGCAGCACAGAAATCCTCGCCGGGCACATTTATAAGGTCCCTTCCGAGTGGATGACAGGCGGGCCCGGGCGATCCAATCATATCTGGAACAGTTATGCAGGCGGGATACGTGGCGAAAAAGGCGGCGCGGAGATCGAGGCGTCCATGCCCCGTCCCATCCGAGTGCCGCGGTCCGCCCCGCTTCGCGCGCGCCCCAAAATTTCGCATCCCGCGGAATCCGCGAGCAACAAATCAGTCTGTCAGGCGCGGTGTTTCCGGCGATCCGTCGCTCGGAGATCGTCGAAGCCTGAAAGATCACTCGACGCAAAAACAGAATGGATCAAGTCGACTGAAGGCAAGTTGTTTCTTGTCGACAAAGGGATTCTTTGGTCCAGAACAGCGCACAACCGGAGCGCAAAGGTTAATCGGAAACGACATCAACTCCTTCTTCACTCGAAGCCTCAATCCATTCGGGGGCTAATGATGGGGTTATGTACCTAGGGTAGGGTCATGGACCTGATCCAAGTAACTTACCCTAGGACATCCTTAGAAGAGGTCGCCTTCCAGTCGACCAAAGAGGATTCACTCGACTGGCCTGAAGGACTCGACCACGAAGACCCACTCGACCACCAGGAGGTCAAGAGGCACTCTGCACTGCAACGGCCTGTAATCAAGTAGACTTTATGATAGTAAAGGCCTTTATGTGGGGCGTTACCAGTAACGCCCCAGACTTAACTCACCTTAAACCCTCTCCTACGTGGGCTGGCTGGGGTCCTGGCGCACTCTATATAAGCCACCCCCCTCCACAGGCAGAAGGGTTCGGCACCTTGTAATTCATACATT
>NW_025267340.1:0-1481 GCF_018294505.1 Triticum aestivum | reverse complement strand
TAGTGCATGGTATTAGACATGCTCTTTATAAACTCTCATCTAAATTATTTCTCATAGCTAGCGAGGCAAGATTGGGTCAATTGATTCGCAGATAGCATATGTATCGCCAGACCTATAGCATTCAACATCTAACATTTCTGCACCTGAATCATATCGGTCACAATCCAGAAAAGTTTCAGAAATTGTCCATTGCTGAAGAACAGCGTGCGGATTTTGAAAAGGTGCCATGGCACCCGGGAGCCCCGACACCCTCTTATCAGGCGCACCCAACCATTTTAAGATTCGTGCAGTGGGGCGCAGTGGCGCACGCAGCAGCAGACCATTACTGATGACAGATTTAATTAAGCAGATAAAGTGATAGACAGGGCCGGCGCCTGGGACATGCAGACTAGGCTTTTGCATAGGTAGAACAGTGCATCGCGGTAGACCTTGTTGAAAGGACAGGTCATGGGCACTGCATGCAGCTTTGTGCATGCGTGAATATTATTCTTCGTCAGAGACATGAAAGGACAGGTCACATTACCTTCTTCCTCTTTCACACGGGAGCGGCACCTAAACATTTTTCTCTGTTATACATGAACCCGACATGTCAAGTCCAAAGTCGATTTCTCTGTTCCCGCTAGGTGGAATCAGCCTACGTCAAAACAGTGCTAGCCCAGAAACATTTCAAATATGCTGATCATGCCGCGTTTAACGAGCCACTAGGACTGCTAATAAGACTGGCGCTACAGTACGTGGTTCAGATCTCCATGCATTAGATTCTGGACGAAAGGCAGAGATAAGAGGGTGCCTAGACACCCGGGATCTAAAAGGCCACTCTCGTGCGGATTTAGTTACTGAAATTCTTTCACTACATTGCAGAATCATCCACAAGCAATCAACCAAGCGTTGTAGTCATTGGCAGGTCGATTAGTAGGTAATCTGATGATCTAATATGGCATATAATCTGGGTGGGACCATGAAAACTTCTCAAGAGAAGTAGTATAGTTGAAACATCAGAATAGACATGAGGAGAACATTACACTTTCATACATCAGACAACTACAACAATAGCTTGACTGAGTTAGTCAAGCACATGTTAAGTTTGTTGTTTTGACAGCAAGCCTACACAAAGAGTAAGAGGCGCAGGATCATAGTAGGCATGGTTATTAACAAAGCAGAAACAACATGATTTATTTAACCATAAATAGAAATTTTCACCACAACAGCTATATAATTTCTCCAACAGCATAGATATAGCAAAGCTTTCACACCTATGAGACCTGGGACCACACTGTAAAACCTGACCAAGTACTGTGTTACCAGAAAAACAAAATTCCTGCCGTTGTCACACTTTTCAAACTTGTAAGATTGCTAACCTTTCGGGTTATTCCTCTGGTTGGATGCTAGTCAAATCTTCGAATGAAATTTTCTGCTAAGCTGAAAAACAACAGAAATAATATATATAATACAATGTAGAGTTCTACAATATCTGAATCAAC
>NW_025267339.1:0-1481 GCF_018294505.1 Triticum aestivum | reverse complement strand
GTTACCGGCAAGTCACTTTACTCGTACCGTAATGCATGATCCCGTGACCAGACACTTGGTCACTCTGAGCTCATTATGATGATGCATTACCGAGTGGGCCCAGTGATACCTCTCCGTCATACGGAGTGACAAATCCCAGTCTTGATCCATGTCACCCAACAGACACTTTCGGAGATACCCGTAGTCTACCTTTATAGTCACCCAGTTACGTTGTGACGTTTGGCATACCCAAAGCACTCCTACGGTATCCGGGAGTTACACGATCTCATGGTCTAAGGAATAGATACTTTGACATTGCAAAACTCTAGCAAACGAACTATACGATCTTGTGCTATGTTTAGGATTGGGTCTTGTCCATCACATCATTCTCCTAATGATGTGATCTCGTTATCAATGACATCCAGTGTCCATAGTCAGGAAACCATGACTATCTGTCGATCAACGAGCTAGTCAACTAGAGGCTCACTAGGGACATGTTGGTGTCTGTTATTCACACATGTATTACGATTTCCGGATAACACAATTATAGCATGAATAAAGACAATTATCATGAACAAGGAAATATAATAATAATGCTTTTATTATTGCCTCTAGGGCATATTTCCAACAGTCTCCCACTTGCACTAGAGTCAATAATCTAGTTACATTGTGATGAATCGAACACCCATGGAATTCTGGTGTTGATCATGTTTTGCTCTAGGGAGAGGTTTAGTCAACGGATCTGCTACATTCAGGTCCGTATGCACTTTACAAATCTCTATGTCTCCATCTTGAACATTTTCACGAATGGAGTTGAAGCGACGCTTGATGTGCCTTGTCTTCTTGTGAAACCTGGGCTCCTTGGCAAGTGCAATAGCTCCAGTGTTGTCATAGAAGAGCTTGATCGGCCCCGACGCATTGGGTATGACTCCTAGGTCGGTGATGAACTCCTTCACCCATATTGCTTCATGTGCTGCCTCCGAGGCTGCCATGTACTCCGCTTCACATGTAGATCCCGCCATGACGCTTTGCTTGCAACTGCACCAGCTTACTGCCCCACCATTCAAAATATACACGTATCCGGTTTGTGACTTAGAGTCATCCAGATCTGTGTCGAAGCTAGCGTCGACGTAACCCTTTACGACGAGCTCTTCGTCACCTCCATAAACGAGAAACATTTCCTTAGTCCTTTTCAGGTACTTTAGGATATTCTTGACCGCTGTCCAGTGTTCCTTGCCGGGATTACTTTGGTACCTTCCTACCAAACTTACGGCAAGGTTTACATCAGGTCTGGTACACAGCATGGCATACATAATAGAACCTATGGCTGAGGCATAGGGGATGACGCTCATCTCTTCTATATCTTCTGCCGTGGTCGGACATTGAGCTGAGCTCAATTTCATACCTTGCAACACAGGCAAGAACCCCTTCTTGGATTGATCCATATTGAACTTTTTCAATATCTTATCAAGGTATGTGCTTTGTGAAAGACCTATGAGGCG
>NW_025267338.1:0-1481 GCF_018294505.1 Triticum aestivum | reverse complement strand
CCTTGGTCACGCTGGTTTTTATAGGAGGTTCATTAAGGACTTCTCAAAAATTTCTCGGCCTCTGACTAATTTATTACAAAAAGATATACCATTTGTCTTTGATGATGATTGTGTGGAAGCATTTGAAATACTTAAGAAAGCATTGATCTCTGCACCTATTGTTCAGCCACCTGATTGGAATTTACCCTTTGAAATTATGTGTGATGCTAGTGATTATGTTGTAGGTGCTGTTCTAGGGCAAAGAGTTGATAAGAAATTAAATGTTATTCAATATGCTAGTAAGACTCTAGACAATGCTCAAAGAAATTATACTACTACTGAAAAAGAATTCTTAGCAGTTGTATTTGCTTGTGATAAGTTCAGGCCTTATATTGTTGATTCTAAAGTAACTATTCACACGGATCATGCTGCTATTAAATATCTTATGGAAAAGAAAGATGCTAAACCTAGACTTATTAGATGGGTTCTCTTGTTACAAGAATTTGATTTGCATATTGTTGATAGAAAGGGAGCTGAGAACCCCGTTGCAGACAACTTGTCTAGGTTAGAAAATATTCCTGATGACCCACTACCTATTGATGATAGCTTTCCTGATGAACAATTAAATGTCATAAATGCTTCTCGTACTGCTCCATGGTATGCTGATTATGCTAATTACATCGTTGCTAAATTTATACCACCTAGTTTCACATACCAGCAAAAGAAAAAGTTTTTCTATGATTTGAGCCATTACTTTTGGGATGACCCACATCTTTATAAAGAAGGAGTAGATGGTGTTATTAGACGTTGTGTACCTAAGCATGAACATGAACAGATCCTACGCAAGTGTCACTCCGAGGCATATGGGGGACACCACGCTGGAGATAGAACTGCACATAAGGTATTGCAATCCGGTTTTTATTGGCCTACTCTCTTCAAGGATGCCCGTAAGTTTGTCTTATCTTGTGATGAATGTCAAAGAATTGGTAATATTAGTAGACGTCAAGAAATGCCTATGAATTATTCACTCGTTATTGAACCATTTGATGTTTGGGGCTTTGATTATATGGGACCTTTTCCTGCCTCTAATGGATACACACATATTTTAGTTGTTGTTGATTACGTTACAAAGTGGGTAGAAGCTATTCCAACTAGTACTGCTGATCATAACACCTCTATTAAGATGCTTAAGGAAGTTATTTTTCCGAGGTTTGGAGTCCCTAGATATTTAATGACTGATGGTGGTTCACATTTTATTCATGGTGCTTTCCGTAAAATTCTTGCTAAGTATGATGTTAATCATAGAATTGCATCTCCTTATCACCCACAGTCCAGTGGTCAAGTAGAATTGAGTAATAGAGAGCTCAAATTAATTTTGCAAAAGACTGCCAATAGATCCAGAAGAATTGGTCCAAGAAACTTTATGATGCATTATGGGCCTATAGAACTGCATATAAAAATCCTATGGGTATGTCTCCGTATAAAATGGTTTATGGAAAAGC
>NW_025267337.1:0-1481 GCF_018294505.1 Triticum aestivum | reverse complement strand
GTTTAAGACAAGGGAAAAATTCTGTAGAAGAATATTATCAGGAATTACAAACTGGCATGATTAGATGTGGTATTGTTGAGGAGAATGAAGCTATGCTTGCACGTTTTCTGGGTGGATTAAATAGAGAGATTCAGACCATTCTAGACTATAAGGAGTATACTAATATCACTCGTTTATTCCATCTTGCTTGTAAAGCTGAACGTGAAGTGCAGGATCGACAAGCATTGGGGCGAACTAACTTTTCTGCAGGCCGACCTTCATCATGGACACCACGTGCATCTTCTACTTCAACTGCACCAGCACCTCCATCCGGTGCCACCTCCAGCCGTGATACAAAAAAACAGGCACAACCACCATTATCTGCCAAGAGCGCACCTGCGGGGCCTGCACAGCGTTCTTCTTCTTCCATGGCATCAACAGGGCACACAAGTGATATTATTATGCGAGGGAATGCAAATCTCCGCGTGTGATGATTGCTACCGCGGATGGTGGATATGAGTCCGCTAGTGACTATGATGAGGAGACATTGGCTCTTATTACACGTGAAGAACAAGGTGGAGATGATTCTGATCATGAGACGCAATACATGGCTCCTGAAGACGCTGACAGGTATGAATGTTTAGTTGCTCAACGTGTTTTGAGTGTGCAGGTCACACAAGCTGAGCAAAATCAGAGGCACAATTTGTTCCATACCAAGGGAGTTGTGAAGGAACGTTCTGTGCGCGTCATAATAGACGGAGGGAGCTGCAACAACTTGGCTAGCATGGAGATGGTGGAGAAGTTTTCTCTCACCACAAGACCACATCCACATCCTTACTACATCCAATGGTTCAACAACAGCGGCAAGGTTAAGGTAACACGTACTGTTCGTGTGCATTTTAGTATCTCTACATATGCTGATTATGTTGATTGTGATGTGGTACCTATGCAAGCATGTTCCTTATTACTTGGTAGACTGATGAGGACATCAATACAATTGTTACACCCACAGCCCCTGCTGCTATACATACTGGACCAGTTACTAGAGCTCGTGCACGCCAACTAAATTACCAGGTACTTTCGTTTCTTGGTAATGATTCTAATGTTCATGAGAATATGATGTTGCCTAAATTGGATACATTTGTTTTGCTTACAAATGAAGGGCCTAGCTTGGAGAAGGATGAACATTGGAGCAAGAACAAGCATGGAGATGATGGCATGCGCAAGGGGAACAAGAACGGAGTTACAAGTGATGATTTCAGGACTTTGAAGCCACCATAATGGGTGCATGAAGCCTTGGACGAAATATACAAGATGCCACTTCATAAATTTCGTCCCGAGGCTATTTTAGGTGCTGCGTCACCTTATTATTGGGCCAGGCCCATGTAATTTCGAAATACATAAGTATAGGCTATTTTTAGAGTCCGTATGTGTGGGGAAACAAGAGATAGGGTTGATTTCGGACCCCTCCACCAAGGGCCACGAAATTCCCCCCTCTTCCT
>NW_025267336.1:0-1481 GCF_018294505.1 Triticum aestivum | reverse complement strand
TAGTTAAATATTGATGTGACGCTGAAAATGCCAGCTGGTACATATCACGTCAAGTCACTATCTGCTCATGACAATGATGTTTTTTTAGAAACACGGTACAAATGCAAATGCATACAAACATGTACATACACTCATCCCTATGGATGTATGCACGCACACCCTACCCCTATGAGCACCTCCCAAAGACTGAGCCGAGGGGTCTTGAGGTTGACGGTCGATGGGAACGCCGCCTCCCACTGAAAGAATATCCCACACTTATGAGACACCAAAGCATCTAACCTAGAGTTTGACCCCAAGTCTGCCCTCCTAACCATCCAACCACAGGTTGGTTCTCCATGACAATGATGTTGGTGCTCCACTGGAAGGCTACAATTTTTATTAAACTTCATTGTTGAAAAAAAGTATTTGCACAGACAACGGTTGACTTTTTGAGGAACTACGGAAGAAACGGGGCAATTTGCATGATTGTAATGAAATTTTGAATCATATGATGATAAGAGAGGAGGCTGCAAAATGCCACATGATTAGTTCCAATTAGTATTTAAATGGGCCTGACTTAGGAGCAAGATGTGCACATATATCACCGCGTATTCTCTTAACAATGCATGCATTTTTTTTCATGTTCACAACTATGGTTGTACGATCAGTCGCTCGAATTAGAGGGAAAAGGGGATATGCAGCAGGGTTGAGTTGAGCGGGCAGCTCGTGTGCATGGATGACAATACAATACTACAAGTATATCCCTGTTGCATATCACCTTTTAGCGAACGGGCTGCCCCCTCAACTCTTCTAGTAGGTGTTGACCCCTGGTAAACATCTTGGGTGAAATGGAAGTATATCATACCTATCCAGACATCAAACACCTTCCTCACATTTGACTTTTGATTTCAGTCTTTGCTGAAATGGAATAGTGTATCTTGTGGCTAAACCTTGTTTCTATTATGGTGCCAACAAAATTGAAGATAATTAGTTTTTTCGTATTGAATTCCAAGTTCTTTAATCCATAATTGTATAAAGCCATCAATTTGTGATCGTAGTGGATGCTCTTATTTCATGGAAGGCGCAAAGAAGCGATGGTGCAGCCAAGGGAGAAGATTCATAGCATGGCAAACATTCTTCGACTAGGGTGTGATGGTCGATTGGGTATGATAGTTCCCCTTTTCTCACAGCACCTACCGGTGCCACATCCCCTCCTTGTTGTCATAGGTAACAGTGCTTTTTTGGGTGATTTGTTTGAATCGTTTGATAGGCTATTAATAATTGTTGGTATCCTCTATTGCTTTGTGTAGAAAGTAGGGTCGTATGGCCTTTACTCTTAAATCTTATCCATAGCCTTGCACTCCGCTAACAAATGAGACAGGACAATAGTACACATATCGTATTCCAAATTAATGCAATAATGGTCATTGTATGGTGACATGTGAGCGACAACGAAATTTCCTCTTTCGGTCTCGAACTATTTTCGCTCATGGCAATTCTTA
>NW_025267335.1:0-1481 GCF_018294505.1 Triticum aestivum | reverse complement strand
GATGGAGGAATATTCTGTGGGTTCTCTCGGCGTGACGGCATTCATCGTCTGGCTAGACGCATGCGACTATGTCACGCAGATGCCGGAACATGTCAACAAGAAAGAAGAACAAAACTGGTAACGAGGAAACCGGTATAGTGAGCATCTGTATGACTCAAGATGATACCGATATATCACACCTCAGGTTGTGTAAAGTATCGCAAAGCAAAGTGGATGGCATATGATAACCAAAGGTTCACTCGAATGTCATTTGTGTACTCATAGGGATCTATATGGACGTCCACGTTCTGCTATCGGTCATTGAACGAAAAGGGTTTTTGTTCACGTCTATGTTTTATCGAACCTACATGGTCACAAGCTTAAACTAATCACAATCTGCTAAGTGTTAGTAGGCCATGAGTAATGAGGAAATATTTGTGAAATAGTAGTATTCAAGATAGTTTCGAGAGGAACTGAAAGTATTTCGAGGTCACCGGAAGGGTTTCGGGGTTTACCGGGTAATATCAATAAATACTATATAGGTGGAAAATATTTCCGATGATGTTAAATTAATAACAAAAAACTCTTATAATAGTTATGAGGTTTTTATATTTAATTAAATACCAACAGGCCTTGGAAGGCCAAGTGGTGGAAAGAATATTTGGCCACATAGGCCCAATAGGGGAGGCGCCCCACCTAGCTTCTTGGACAAGCCAAGTGGGAGGCTAAATTGGAGGAGAACTCCCCCTCCTTGGCCGGCCAAATGGGGAGGAAACCTTCCCCCTTTGAGGCGACCCCTCCCATCTCCTCCAACCTATATATACTTGAGGTTTTAGCAGTTTTGTATACACAAGTTTTGGAGCCTTCTCTAGTTCGTTCTAGTTGATCCAATTAGAGATAGATCTAGATTCTCTCTAATCCTCATAATTAGAAGCCTCGTATGGTCTAATCTCCTTCCTCTAATTCCCGAACGACGATTGGCTACGGACGGCGAGGCGCTGCCGGATCATGAAGATCATACACTTGCAAATTGCAGAAAGGTCGTGCTTTCGGTCTTCTCGTTCGAGGGGTCGTTCGTGAACGGTTCGAAAACTTCAAGTACGATCTTACCGACTCATCTTCTTTTGCTGCAACTCTGAGTCGGTAACAATCTGATCCAGACCGTTATTGCATCTGCATGGTGTTTCTGGTTGATCGTAGGGCGATTTTTAAATATTCTCTACTCCCTTCGTTCCTAAATATAAGTCTTTTTAGAGATTCCACTACGGACTATATACGGATGTATATAGACATACTTTAGAGTATAGATTCGCTCAATTTGCTCCGTATGTAGTCCATAGTGAAATCTCTTGACTTATATTTAAGAAATGAGGGAGTACTACATTTTCCACTATTGGACTGTGTTCTGAATATAACATGGCGAATAGTCCGGACAACCATATTTCTCCTCCACATATGGGCTGAATTTGGGGAGTCCGGATGGTTGGATTTTGGGGAGCCCG
>NW_025267334.1:0-1481 GCF_018294505.1 Triticum aestivum | reverse complement strand
AATGACGGCACCAGGTCTATTATGTCGTCCACAATATGGACACACAGATGCACCATGACGTCAAAGAACGCGGGTAGGAAGTACATCTCAAGCTCATTTAGTATCACAATGATCTCTTCATGTAGCCTTCAGAGCTTCTTCACACTGATCGACTTTCGAGAGATGGCGTCGAAAAAGTTGCAGAGACCAATAAGCTTGTCACAGACGTGCCTATCCATTATCCCTCTAAGGGCAACATGTAGTATCTGCGTCATCATCACATGACAGTCATGGGACTTCATCCCGCTGAACCTTTTCTTCTTCGTGTCTAAAAATCTGCTTATCTTCCCACAGTAACCGGAAATAACTTTGATTCCGGTAAGGCACTTGGAGAATTGATCGATCTCAGCCGGACTTAAGGTGAAGTAAGAAGGGGGGCAATAATCCCCTCCTTTACTTTTTTCCCTTCTTCTCCCGCGCCTCCGTCTCTGTCTCCTCTTACTTTTTACGGGTAGGCATGTGCAGATCTGCCCTAATTTTCAAATCTTGCAAGTCTTTTCTTGCCTTCGGCACATCCTTGGTCTTATCCGCCATGTTCATCAGTGTCGCAAGCAAGCTCTCAAGGACATTCTTACAGATATGCATTTGATCAGGGCAATGAGGCATGTCGAGTTTGTGCCAGTACTCCAAGTCCCAGAAAACAGACATCATCTTCCATACCTTCAGCAGCGGCTCTGGCGCCTTTTTCATCGTCTTTCCCAGCGCAGGGCATTGTTCCCAGTTTTTCAACAACTCATTGATTTCGGTGCCACTCCTCTTACGTGGAGATCCTCGATGCTCAGCCTCATCATTGAATAGATCTCCATGGTTTCTTGACGGGTCGTCCTTCTCGAGCTATCTTCGATGCTCCATGTACACGATTTTCCCAGACTCGCCTTCTTTCATTGACGTTAGCTGCTGAGGCGTCGTATCATCCATGCACCGCATGCATCCGCAATATCTGTGGCATACCTGGCCTGCGACATATATGTAACCGAGATAGTCGTGCACCGTCGTGATCACGCAGCTCTCATATTGAAATACTCGCCTTCACTGGCGTCTCATATCTTGGCCGGTGTTTTCCATAATATGTCTAACTCCTATTGAAGCAGCCCCAAATATAGGTTAATATTATTTCTTGGTTGTTTCGGCCCTTGAATCAACATTCTCATGTGTATGTACTTTGACTTCATGCACACCCAGGGGGTGATGTTGTACATCCAAACAAACACGGGCCATGTGCTATGGTTGGTGTTCTGGTTACCAAACGGATTCATGCCATCGGTACACGCGCCAAGCACGATGTTCCTTGCATCACATGCGAAATATCGATATTCACCACTGAAAGCTCTCCATTGGCTTGCATCCGCGAGGTGTCTGAGCTTCGGGTTATCTCCATCGTCGGGCTTTTTCCTCTCCGTGTGCCAATGCATGAGCTTTGCTTCCTTGGGATCTACAAAATA
>NW_025267333.1:0-1481 GCF_018294505.1 Triticum aestivum | reverse complement strand
TGTCACACCCTAGCTAGTCATGCATTAGAGTGTTGCATCATGTTTACTCTTTCATCAGAAACTTGAAATGGGGATGACAGAACCCCCAGTCCCCTCTGAAACCAACTAGGGTTACTAAAATAATTTTTCAATGAACCTGAAATGCCCTTCTAAAATGCCCATCATTTTTGCCTTGGTTCAGAACCTCTGTCAAAAGTGGTGCACATTTTCCTAGGCCATCTTAGGGTTTTTGAATTAAATCATAGATATTTGAATTTGGGCATTTAAAATTATATAAAATATTTAAATGCTCAAATATCTCCAAACTAAAATGTTTCATGTTGGAAATAATCCAACTATGGACCAGGAGTAGTTTGGTGATTTTTGGAGTTGCCTAGGTATTTTATTTAATTCAACAAAGTTGCAGATATATTAAATAAAAACAGAAAACAGAAAATAAAAGAAAGGGGAAGACTTACCTGTGCGGCCCAGCCAGCTGGCCGGCCCAGCCAGCAACCGACCCAGCCCAGCACTGTAGCTCCCCGTCGTCTTCCTCCCCACGCCCCGAAGCTGCTGCGTGCTCGCGCGCGCACGGCCGCGCGGCCACCTCCTGCTTGCCGACGCCCTCCTGGCCGCGTGGACGACGCCCGCAGCCCGTCCCGATTCCCCCTGCTCTCTCTCACTCTCCCCGGCTCTCTCCTTCCTCTCCCTCGCTCTTTCCCCCGCCCGACCGAACAGCACCGTCGCCACCGTTCGCCGTAGCCATCATCTCCGACCACCCCTCGCTCCCCCGACCAGCTCAGGAGCTCCGCCTCGACTCCCTCTTCCTCCTCACCGCTCTACAGCTCCCCGGAAGCCCTGCATCGCCGTCACGTCGCCGTTCCCCTCTTCGGCCCCGATCATCGTCGCCGTCGAATTCGTCGTCTCCGGCGCGTCCCCGAGCCTGCTTCGACGCCCACTGCAACCGCGGTGAGCTACGCCACCGTTTCCCCCTCTCCTTCCCCGCGTTCCCTCACCGTAGCCACCTCCCCACCACGGCCGAACCTCCGCCGTCGCCGAGCTCGCCGTCGACGCAGCTCCGGTGACCATTTGGTCACCCCGGCGAGTCCAACAAGTTCGCAAGACCCCGTAGAGCATTCCTAGCGCCTCGCTTTGCTCGACTTCGAGCTCCAGCACCGATCCCGTGCACGACCGAACCCCGGCGGCCGCAGCCGAGCTCACCGCCGTCGACTCCGGCCACCCCGACCCCAACGGGCTCCGCCAAGAGATGCGGGTTGTCCTCAGCTCCACTCCGGTGGCCTCCGCGGTCCATTTGGTGGCCGAAACGACCAAAACCACTCTCGCCGCCGCGCTAATGGTCGCCGCCGGCCAGAACTCCGGCGGGCTGACGTGGCTTAGTTAATTAGTCACTAACCCCCCCACCTACTGACGCTGACAAGTGGGCCCAGGGCCTAGTCAAAGCTAACCAGCCCGGGTCAACGCGGGATTAGCCCCTGTGTCAC
>NW_025267332.1:0-1481 GCF_018294505.1 Triticum aestivum | reverse complement strand
TTATAAACTTTCTGTTAGTGCCATTAGTTTTCAAATTTGGAAACTCTTTTTTTGTTTTCTTTGTTGCTTTATTTATAAACCGGTGTGAGCGCCCTTCGGTTGGCGAGGTTTTAAAATTCATAGTTTTCAAATGAACTCTGAAAAAGTTGGCATAGCATGTGCATGTACAAAACGGACAATGGTATCATACTCGTCTGTTACAAAGTTGGCATGTTATCATCATAATAGTTGCGGGAGAAAGTCTTCACTTTTTCTTCGCTTGTGTCGTTTGCTTATTGCGCCGTAACCATGGATAATCTTCATCGTTTATCAGGATGCTTGGGCCAGCCTTGACTTTGAAGGGGGGAATTTCATGAAACTTTTCATACTCTTTAGACATGTCGGTCTTGCCCTCCACTCCCAGGATGTCCCTTTTTCCTGAAAGAACTATGTGGCGCTTTGGCTCATTGTATGATGTATTCGCTTCCTTATCTTTTCTTTTCCTCGGTCTGGTAGACATGTGTTGGGGAACGTAGTAATTTCAAAAAATTTCCTACGCACACGCAAGATCATGGTGATGATATAGCAACGAGGGGAGAGTGTTGTCTACGTACCCTTGTAGACCGAAGCGGAAGCGTTGACGCAACGTAGAGGAAGTAGTCGTACGTCCTCTGGTTCAACCGATCCAAGTACCGTTACTCCGGCACCTCCGAGTTCTTGACACGCGTACACCTCGATGACGCACCCTCGATCTCCGATCCAGCAGAGGCGTCGAGGGGGACTTCCGTCAGCACGACGGCATGGTGACAATCTTGATGTTCTCCTGTTGCAGGGCTTCGCCTAAGCACCGCTACAATATGACCGAGGTGTAATATCGTGGAGGGGGGCACCGCACACGGCTAAGGAACGATCAATGATCAACTTGTGTGTTCTAGGGTGCCCCCTACCCCCGTATATAAAGGAGGGAGGGAGGAGGTGGCCGGCCCTTAGGGGGGCGCGCCATGAGGAGGGGGAAACCTACTCCAAGTAGGTTTCCCTCTCTTTTCCTTATCTTATTTGGATGGGGAAGAAAAGAGTACTAGTATTAGGAAGTAGTACTAGTAGTAGTAATAGGAAGAGGGGGAAGGAGAAAGGAAAGGGGGGGGGGCGGCCCCCTCCCCAATTCGGATTGGGCTTGGGGGGGCGCGCCCCCCTCCCTTGCTCCTTCTCTCTTCCTCCTACATGGGCCCAATAAGGCCCATATACCTCCCGGGGGGTTCCGGTAACCTCCCGGGGCTCCAAACTTCTCCGGAACCTTTCCGGTGTCCAAATATATCCGAACAATATATCAATCTTTATGTCTCGACCATTTCAAGACTCCTCGTCATGTCCGTAATCATATCCGGGACTCCGAACCACCTTCGGTACATCAAAATACATAAACTCATAATATAACTGTCATCGAAACCTTAAGCGTGCGGACCCTACGGTTCGAGAACGATGTAGACATGACTGAGACACAT
>NW_025267331.1:0-1481 GCF_018294505.1 Triticum aestivum | reverse complement strand
ATGTGGGAGCCAACATGGGTATCCAGATCCCGCTGTTGGTTATTGACCGGAGAGGCGTCTCGGTCATGTCTGCATGTCTCCCGAACCCGTAGGGTCTACACACTTAAGGTCCGGTGACGCTAGGGTTGTAGAGATATATGTATGCGGAAACCCGAAAGTTGTTCGGAGTCCCGGATGAGATCCCGGACGTCACGAGAGGTTCCGGAATGGTCCGGAGGTGAAGAATTATATATAGGAAGTCCAGTTTTGGCCACCGGGAAAGTTTCGGGGGTTATCGGTATTGTACCGGGACCACCGGAAGGGTCCCGGGGGTCCACCGGGTGGGGCCACCTGTCCCGGAGGGCCCCGTGGGCTGAAAGTGGAAGGGAACCAGCCCCTAGTGGGCTGGGGCGCCTCCTTGGGCCTCCCCCCATGCGCCTAGGGTTGGGAACCCTAGGGGGGGGGGAGTTCCCCCTTGCCTTGGGGGGCAAGGCAACCCCTTCCCCCCTTTGGCCGCCGCCCCCCCAACCCTAGATGGGTTTTGGCCGGCTCCCCCCTCCCAAGGGGTCCTATAAATAGTGGGGGGGGGGGAGGGAGGGCAGCAAACACACAGCCTTTGGCGCCTCCCTCCTCCCCTGCAACACCTCTCTCTCTCGCGCAGAAGCTCGGCGAAGCCCTGCCGAAGAGCCGCTACATCCACCACCACGCCGTCGTGCTGTTGGATCTCCATCAACCTCTCCTTCCCCCTTGCTGGATCAAGAAAGGAGGAGACGTCGCTGCACCGTACGTGTGTTGAACGCGGAGGTGCCGTACGTTCGGCACTCGGTCATCGGTGATTTGGATCACGGCGAGTACGACTCCGTCATCCACGTTCATTGGAACGCTTCCGCTCGCGATCTACAACGGTATGTAGATGCACTCCCTTCCCCTCGTTGCTAGTAGACTCCATAGATGCATCTTGGTGAGCGTAGGAAAATTTTAAAATTATGCTACGATTCCCAACAGTGGCATCATGAGCCAGGTCTATGCGTAGTTACTATGCACGAGTAAAACACAAAGCAGTTGTGGGCGTTGAGTTTGCCAATTCTTCTTGCCGCTACTAGTCGTTTCTTGTTTCGGCGGCATTGTAGGATGAAGCGGCCCGGACCGACCTTACACGTACGCTTACGTGAGACAGGTTCCACCGACTGACATGCACTAGTTGCATAAGGTGGCTAGCGGGTGTCTGTCTCTCCTACTTTAGTCGGAACGGATTCGATGAAAAGGGTCCTTATGAAGGGTAAATAGAAATTGGCAAATCGCGTTGTGGTCATACGTAGGTAAGAAAACGTTCTTGCTAGAAACCTACAAACCACGTAAAAACTTGCAACAACAATTAGAGGACGTCTAACTTGTTTTTGCAGCAAGTGCTATGTGATGTGATATGGCCAGAAGATGTGATGAATGATATATGTGATGTATGAGATTGATCATATTCTTGTAATAGGAATCACGACTTGCAT
>NW_025267330.1:0-1481 GCF_018294505.1 Triticum aestivum | reverse complement strand
GCGTTGTGATAACGCTTCCGCTGTCGGTCTACGAGGGTACGTGGACAACACTCTCCCCTCTCGTTGCTATGCATCACCATGATCTTGCGTGTGCGTAGGAAAATTTTTGAAATTACTACGTTCCCCAACAGTGGCATCCGAGCCTGGTTTTATGCGTTGATGCTATGCACGAGTAGAACACAAGTGAGTTGTGGGCGATATAAGTCATACTGCTTACCAGCATGTCATACTTTGGTTCAGCGGTATTGTGAGATGAAGCGGCCCGGACCGACATTACGCGTACGCTTACGCGAGACTGGTTTCACCGTTCGGAGCACTCGTTGCTTAAAGGTGACTGGCGGGTGTCTGTCTCTCTCACTTTAGTTGAACCGAGTGTGGCTACGCCCGGTCCTTGCGAAGGTTAAAACAGCACCAACTTGACAAACTATCGTTGTGGTTTTGATGCGTAGGTAAGAATGGTTCTTGCTAAGCCCGTAGCAGCCACGTAAAATATGCAACAACAAAGTAGAGATCGTCTAACTTGTTTTTGCAGGGCATGTTGTGATGTGATATGGTCAAGACATGATGTGATATAATGTGTTGTATGAGATGATCATGTTTTGTAACCGAGTTATCGGCAACTGGCAGGAGCCATATGGTTGTCGCTTTATTGTATGAGATGCAATCGCCATGTAATAGTTTTACTTTATCACTAAACGGTAGCGATAGTCGTAAAAGCAATAAGTTGGCGAGACGACAACGATACTACGATGGAGATCAAGGTGTCGAGCCGGTGACGATGGTGACCATGATGGTGCTTCGGAGATGGAGATCACAAGCACGGTGCTTTGGAGATGGAGATCACAAGCACAAGATGATGATGGCCATATCATATCACTTATATTGATTGCATGTGATGTTAATCCTTTATGCATCTTATCTTGCTTTGTTTGACGGTAGCATTATAAGATGATCTCTCACTAAAATTTCAAGATAAAAGTGTTCTCCCTGAGTATGCACCGTTGCAAAAGTTCTTCGTGCTGAGACACCACGTGTTAATCGGGTGTGATAGGCTCTACGTTCAAATACAACGGGTGCAAAACAGTTGCACACACGGAGTACTCAGGTTAAACTTGACGAGCCTAGCATATGTACAGATATGGCCTCGGAACACAGAGACCGAAAGGTCGAGCGTGAATCATATAGTAGATATGATCAACATAGTGATGTTCACCATTGAAACTACTCCATCTCACGTGTTAATCGGACATGGTTTAGTTGCTTTGGATCACGTAATCACTTAGATGATTAGAGAGATGTCTATCTAAGTGGGAGTTCTTAAGTAATATGATTAATTGAACTTAAATTTATCATGAACTTAGTACCTGATAGTATCTTGCTTGTCTATGTTAATTGTAGATATATGGCCCGTGCTGTTGTGCCGTTGAATTTTAATGCGTTCCTTGAGAAAGCTAAGTTGAAAGATGATGGTAGCAATTACA
>NW_025267329.1:0-1481 GCF_018294505.1 Triticum aestivum | reverse complement strand
TCACTGGAATAAAGTGTGCTACTTTGGTCAACCTGTCAGTGATGACCCATATGGCATCATTCCTGTGTCGTGACCGAGGTAATCCGACAATAAAATCCATCCCTATTTCATCCCATTTCCACTCAGGTATTTTGTTAGGTTGCAGTAGTCCGGCTGGTCTCTGATGTTCAGCTTTTATGCGTTGACATGAGTCGCAACATGCAATGAAAGCGGCTATGTCCCTCTTCATACCGTGCCACCAAAATCTTTCCTGAATATCCTTATACATTTTGGTTCCTCCAGGGTGGATCGAATATGGAGTGGTGTGTGCTTCAGTTAAAACTTGCTGTTTAAGGTCTTCTATGTTTGGCACGCATAGCCTTTCTCCGTACCATAATATTCCTTCATTGTCTATGACGAATTCCGAGGCCTTGCCCATACTCAACTTCCTTTTAATTCCTTCAATGCTGGGGTGACCGGACTGAGCCTCTTTAATTTTCCCCACAAGGTGTGGTTGTATTTCCAAGTTTGATATGGTGCCTTCTGCTACCATTATCAAGTTGAGCTTGACAAATTCTTGATGGAATTCGGGCCTCAAGCTGTGCAGATAGTTCCCGTCGGAGCTGGGGTTCCGACTCAGGGCATCGGCCACTACGTTTGCTTTCCCTGGATGGTAATGGATACCAACATCATAATCCTTTACCAATTCCAACCAGCGGCGTTGCCGTAAATTTAGTTCTAGCTGCGTAAAAATGTATTTGAGGCTTTTGTGA
This sequence comes from Triticum aestivum, assembly GCF_018294505.1. Lineage (NCBI taxonomy): Eukaryota > Viridiplantae > Streptophyta > Magnoliopsida > Poales > Poaceae > Triticum > Triticum aestivum. Next base: position 729 of record NW_025267329.1, on the reverse strand, counting down.
TCCGTATATATCTCACATCAATTCCCAAGTAGAAAATGCCTCCATTCCTTGAGTGCATGAATAACTGCTGCCATTTCTAAATCATGAGTGGGATAATTTTCCTCGTGTTTGCGAAGTTGCCTTGAAGCGTAGGCGACAACCTTGCCTTCTTGCATCAACACGCATCCGAGACCCTTTCTGGATGCGTCACAAAATACTTCAAAATTCTTGTGTATATCGGGTACAATTAATACTGGTGATGTTGTCAATTTCCGCTTTAGCTCTTGGAAACTTTTCTCGCAGGCTTCTGTCCATTCAAACTTCTTATCTTTCTTGAGTAACTGTGTCATAGGCTTGGATATGGTGGAAAATCCTTCAATAAATCTGCGGTAATATCCTGCCATTCCCAAGAAACTTCGTATGTCTGTTACGCTGGCTGGTGACTTCCAGTCAAGTACGGCCTTGACTTTCTCTGGGTCCACTGCTATACCGTCTTGAGTCAGCACGTGGCCTAGAAAACCTACTTGTCTTAGCCAAAATTCGCACTTGCTGAACTTGGCATACAATTGGTGTTTCCTTAGCTCTCCTAGTACAATCCTGAGATGTTCTGCGTGCTCTTCTGGTGTTTTGGAGTATACCAGAATATCGTCGATGAATACTACGACGAATTTGTCCATAAACTTCATAAATACTTTGTTCATGAGGTGAACAAAATATGCCGGGGCGTTAGTTAATCCAAATGGCATCACT
>NW_025267328.1:0-1481 GCF_018294505.1 Triticum aestivum | reverse complement strand
ACTGCCGTTTAGGTCATATTGGTGTAAAGCGCATGAAGAAACTCCATGCTGATGGGATTTTGGAATCACTTGATTATGAATCACTTGATGCTTGCGAACCATGCCTTATGGGCAAGATGACTAAAACGCCGTTCTCCGGAACAATGAAGCAAGCAACAGATTTGTTGGAAATCATACATACCGATGTATGTGGTCCGATGAATATTGAGGCTCGAGGCGGATATCGTTATTTTCTCACCTTCACAGATGATTTGAGCAGATATGGATATATCTACTTGATGAAACATAAGTCTGAAATAATTGAAAGGTTCAAAGAATTTCAGAGTGAAGTGGAAAAATCATCGTAACAAGAAAAATAAAGTTTCTGCGATCTGATCACGGAGACGAATATTTGAGTTACGAGTTTGGTCTTCAATTAAAACAATGTGGAATAGTTTCATAGCTCACGCCACCTGGAACACCACAATGTTATGGTGTGTCCAAACGTCGTAACCGCGCTTTATTGGATATGGTGCGATCTATGATGTCTCTTATTGATTTACCATTGTCGTTTTGGGGTTATGCATTAGAGACAGCTGCATTCACGTTAAAAGGGCACCATCTAAATCCGTTGAGACGACACTATATGAACTGTGGTTTAGCAAGAAACCCAAGTTGTCGTTTCTTAAAATTTGGGGCTGCGATGCTTATGTGGAAAAGTTTCATCCTGATAAGCTCGAACCCAAATTGGAGAAGTGCGTCTTCATAGAATACCCAAAGGAAATTGTTGGGTACACCTTCTATCACAGATCCGGAGGCAAGATATTCGTTGCTAAAAATGGATCCTTTCTGGAGAAGGAGTTTCTCTCGAAAGAAGTGAGTGGGAGGAAAGTAGAACTTGATGAGGTAACTGTACCTGCTTCCTTATTGGAAAGTAGTTCATCACAGAAATCAGTTCCTGTGACAAATACACCAATTAGTGAGGAAGCTAATGATATTGATCATAAAACTTCAGATCAAGTTACTACAGAACCTCGTAGGTCTTCCAGAGTAAGATCTGCACCAGAGTGGTGTAGTAATCATGTTCTGGAAGTCATGTTACTAGACCATGATGAACCTACAAACTATGAGGAAGCGATGATGAGCCCAGATTCCGCGAGATGGCTTGAGGCCATAAAATCTGAGATATGATCCATGTATGACAACAAAGTATGGACTTTGATTGACTTGCTCGATGATCAGCAAAGCCATGTTAAATAAATGGATCTTCAAGAGGAAGACGGACACTGATAGTAGTGTTACTATCTACCAAGCTCGACTTGTTGCAAAAGTTTTTCAACAAGTTCAAGGTGTTGAATACGATGAGGTTTTCTCACTCGTATCAATGCTTAAGTCTATCTGAATCATGTTAGCAATTGCCACATTTTATGAAATCTGGCAAATGGATGTCAAAACTGCATTCCTTAATGGATTTATTAAAGAAGAGTTGTATATGATGCAAC
>NW_025267327.1:0-1481 GCF_018294505.1 Triticum aestivum | reverse complement strand
CTGTCGTGGTTCTAAGCCTGACAGTAGAGTGGGGGGTAGGTATGGAGAGGCAAGGTCCTAGCTATGGAGAGGTTGTAAGCACAAAGGATGTACGAGTTCAGGCCCTTCTCGGAAGAAGTAACAGCCCTACGTCTCGGAGCCCGGAGGCGGTCGAGTGGATTATGAATGTATGAATTACAAGGTGCCGAACCCCTCTGCCTATGGAGGGGGGTGGCTTATATAGAGTGCGCCAGGACCCCAGCCAGCCCACGTAGGAGAGGGTTTAAGGTGAGTTAAGTCTGGGGCGTTACTGGTAACGCCCCACATAAAGTGCCTTTACTATCATAAAGACTACTTGATTACAGGCCGTTGCAGTGCAGAGTGCCTCTTGACCTCCTGGTGGTCGAGTGAGTCTTCGTGGTCGAGTCCTTCAGACCAGTCGAGTGAGTCCTCATTGGTCGACTGGAAGGCGACCTCTTCTAAGGATGTCTTGGGGTAAGTTACTTGGATCAGGTCCATGACCCTACCCTAGGTACATAACCCCATCAACCCCCGACCACGACACGACGCCCCGACCCCCGGCCCTGACCCGACACCACGACACCCCGACACCACAACTCCCAGACACGATACCTCTGACCCCAACACCTCTTCGGTCTCCTATTGACCAAAAAGAGGCCGACGGGGTCATATATTTGTAAATTATAAGTTAGGTAATATATTTTTCGATTTCTCTATAACAAAACATCATATTTTTGTTGACCAGGTGGGTTTAAATGTGTAGTTGTTTCGTCGTTGGGAGGGTCTCCTGTTCGACAAACTCCCCGTGCACTACTAGGAAAAGGGCTATAGATGAAATTGACACTAATGGCGCACCAGACATGTGGTGCGCCACTACTATATACTAATGGCGCACCATGTGTTGGTGCGCCATTAGTGTCCAAATACTAATGGCGCACCACATCCACGGTGCGCCATTAGTAACAAGATTTTTTTTTTCAAAACTAGTAATGGCGCACCAGGGGATAGTGCGCCATTACTAGTTAAACTAGTAATGGCGCACCACATCCACGGTGCACCATTAGTAAAAAAATCAAATTTTTTTCAAAATTTTTTAATTTCTTTTCAAAACTAGTAATGGCGCACCAGGGAAAAGTGCGCCATTACTAGTTAAACTAGTAATGGCGCACCACATCCACGGTGCGCCACTAGTAATTTTTTTTCAATTTTTTTTATATTTTTTGAAAACTAGTAATGGCGCACCACTCCCACGATGCGCCATTACTAACTTGGCCCAAAAATTCCCTCGCATGCACCCCCCCCCCCCGGTGGACTGCCTTTTTAGTTTTTTAAAAAATAAAGAAAATGTAAAAAAAATAAAAGAAAATAAGTTTCCCATGTGATATGTGGTCTAGTTGGTCGGGAAAATTTACAAATATGAATTTCGACTTTATTTGCAAAATCTCTCTGGAATTTGTAAAATGGGCATAATTTTTGCATAC
>NW_025267326.1:0-1481 GCF_018294505.1 Triticum aestivum | reverse complement strand
ATGCTATCATGGAGCGGCATCAACATGCCGTGGTACAAATTTTGTACCATTTGGGGCAGGTTTGGGTATATGCTTCTCACAAACCGGAGCTTCTCACAACAAGCATGATGGTTTTTTGTAGGGAACGTGCCACCTTTGGGACGAAACGATATCCATTGCCTCTTATTGCTTTGAAGTTTTTTTCTTGTGTCAACATAGAACAACAGGAGTGTTGTGTGAATTTTTGTGATTTTTCGGGGTTCGTTTGGACATATTTATGCATTAAATGAGTTTTCAATGCATTTATGTGAATAATTCAAATTTGAACTACATGCGCATGCTCCACTGCATATAAATTGGTTGAAAAATCAAATCTGTGTCCTTGGGTGCATGCTTATGTCCCATGCAAGAAATGGGAATGAATTTCAAACACCATGGCACCGTTGATTGCCGGCATAACATTGAGATGCCTGGGTTTTAAATTCTAGTAAATCTAAAACTCGTATGAAATTCATGAAACTTGGTATGCTATCATGGAGCGGCATCAACATGCCGTGGTACAAATTTTGTCCCATCTGGGGCAGGTTTTGGTATATGCTTCTCACAAACCGGAGCTTCTCACAACAAGCATGATGGTTTTTGGTAGGGAACGTGCCACCTTTTGGACGAAACGATATCCATTGCCTCTTATTGCTTTGAAGTTTTTTTCTTGTGTCAACATAGAACAACAGGAGTGTTGTGTGAATTTTTGTGATTTTTTGGGGTTCGTTTGGACATTTTTATGCATTAACTGAGTTTTCAATGCATTTATGTGAATAATTCAAATTTGAACTACATGCGCATGCTCCACTGCATATAAATTGGTTGAAAAATCAAATCTGTGTCCTTGGGTGCATGCTTAGGTCCCATGCAAGAAATGGGAATGAATTTCAAACACCATGGCACCGTTGATTGCCGGCATTACATTGAGATGCCTGGTTTTTAAATTCTAGTCAATCCGAAACTCGTATGAAATTCGTGAAACTTGGCATGCTATCATGGAGCGGCATCAACATGCCGTGGTACAAATTTTGTCCCATTTGGGGCAGGTTTGGGTATATGCTTCTCACAAACCGGAGCTTCTCACAACAAGCATGATGGTTTCTGGTAGGGAACGTGCCACCTTTGGGACGAAACGATATCCATTGCCTCTTATTGCTTTGAAGTTTTTTTCTTGTGTCAACATAGAACAACAGGAGTGTTGTGTGAATTTTTGTGATTTTTCGGGGTTCGTTTGGACATATTTATGCATTAACTGAGTTTTCAATGCATTTATGTGAATAATTCAAATTTGAACTACATGCGCATGCTCCACTGCATATAAATTGGTTGAGAAATCAAATCTGTGTCCTTGGGTGCATGCTTATGTCCCATGCAAGAAATGGGAATGAATTTCAAACACCATGGCACCGTTGATTGCCGGCATAACATTGAGATGCCTGGGTTTTAAATTCTAGTAAATC
>NW_025267325.1:0-1481 GCF_018294505.1 Triticum aestivum | reverse complement strand
CGGGACTCCGAACAACATTCGGTAACCACATACAAACTTCCTTTATAACCCTAGCATCATCGAACCTTAAGTGTGTAGACCCTACGGGTTCGGGAGACATGTAGTCATGACCGAGATGTTCTCCGGTCAATAACCAACAGCGGGATCTGGATACCCATGTTGGCTCCCACATGTTCCACGATGATCTCATCGGATGAACCACGATGTCAAGGACTCAATCAATCCCGTATACAATTCCCTTTGTCTAGCGGTATGGTACTTGCCCGAGATTCGATCGTCGGTATACCGATACCTTGTTCAATCTCGTTACCGGCAAGTCTCTTTACTCGTTCCGTAACACATCATCCCGTGATCAACCCCTTGGTCACATTGTGCACATTATGATGATGTCCTACCGAGTGGGCCCAGAGATACCTCTCCGTTTATACGGAGTGACAAAATCCCAATCTCGATTCGTGCCAACCCAACAGACACTTTCAGAGATACCCGTAGTGTACCTTTATAGCCACCCAGTTACGTTGTGACGTTTGATACACCCAAAGCATTCCTACGGTATCCGGGAGTTGCACAATCTCATGGTCTAAGGAAAAGATACTTGACATTAGAAAAGCTTCAGCATACGAACTACACGATCTCTATGCTAGGCTTAGGATTGGGTCTTGTCCATCACATCATTCTCCTAATGATGTGATCCCGTTATCAATGACATCCAATGTCCATGGTCAGGAAACCGTAACCATCTATTGATCAACGAGCTAGTCAACTAGAGGCTTACCAGGGACATGGTGTTGTCTATGTATTCACACGTGTATTACGATTTCTGGATAATACAGTTATAGCATGAATAAAAGACTATTATCATGAACAAAGAAATATAATAATAACATATTTATTATTGCCTCTAGGGCATATTTCCAACAGTCTCCCACTTGCACTAGAGTCAATAATCCAGTTCACATCGATATGTGATTAACACTCAAGGTCACATCCCCATGTGACTAACACCCAAGAGTTCTGGGTTTGATCATGTTATGCTTGTGAGAGAGGTTATAGTCAACGGGTCTGAACCTTTCAGATCCGTGTGTGCTTTACAAATCTCTATGTCATCTCCTAGATGCAGCTACCACGTTCTATTTGGAGCTATTCCAAATAACTGTTCTACTTGGAGCTATTCTAAATTGTTGCTCCATTATACGTATCCGGTATCTCTACTCAGAGCTATCCGGATAGGTGTTAAGCTTGCATCGACGTAACCCTTTACGACGAACTCTTTTACCACCTCCATAATTGAGAAAATTCCTTAGTCCACTAGTTACTAAGGATAACTTTGACCGCTGTCCTGTGATCCATTCTTGGATCACTCTTGTACCCCTTGACTGACTCATGGTAAAGCACACTTCAGGTGCGGTACACAGCATAGCATACTGTAGAGCCTATGTCTTAAGCATAGGGGACGACCTTCGTTCCTTTCTCTCTATTCT
>NW_025267324.1:0-1481 GCF_018294505.1 Triticum aestivum | reverse complement strand
GGTCATCAATACTATTAGTTTTGGCCAATTCTGGCCCGTTTCGTGGACTATTACTCACTATTTTGGGGCCCAGAATGATTTGAACGATTAACGAACCCCCGGGTGCGCTTACGTGTCGGTTATGAACACTCACAGTTTTGGCCAATTCTAACGCGTTTTGTGGACTATTAGTCACCGTTTTCTAGTCCTGAAGTGATTTCCATAGTTGTTGAACCCCAAGGTGCGCTTACGTGTCAGCCATCAACACTCACAGTTTTGGCTGATTCTGGCCCGTTTCATGGACTATTACTCACTGTTTTGGGGACACAGAGTGATTTCCACGGTTAACGAACCGCAGGGTGCATTTACATGTCGGTCATCAACTCTCGCAGTGTTGGCCGATTCTGGCCCGTTTCTTGGACTATTACTCTGTTTTTGGGTCCCGGCGTGATTTCCATGATTGGCGAACACTGGGGTGCATTTATGTGTCAGTCATCAACACTCGCAGTTTTGGCTATTCTGGCCCATTTCGTAGAGTACTACTTAGTTTTGGGGGTCCCGGAGTGATTTCCACGATTTACGAACCCCGTGGTGCGTTTTCGTGTCGGTCAATGACACTCACAATTTTGGCCAATTTCTGGTCCGTCTCGTGCACTATTACTCACCGTTTCGGCGTCCCAGAGCGATTTCCACTATTTACAAACCCCGCGGTGCGTTTGCGTCTCTGTCGTCAACACTCGCTGTTTTGGCCAATTCTGACGCGATTCGTGGACTATTACTCATCATTTAGGGGTCCCGAAACGATTCCATAGTGGGTTAACCCTAAGGTGCGTTTACGTGTCGGCCATCAACACTCACAGTTTTGGGGCCCCGGAGTGATTTCCACGATTAACGAACTGCGGGGTGCGTTTAGATGTTGGTCATCAATACTATTAGTTTTGGCCAATTCTGGCCCGTTTCGTGGACTATTACTCACTATTTTGGGGCCCAGAATGATTTGAACGATTAACGAACCCCCGGGTGCGCTTACGTGTCGGTTATGAACACTCACAGTTTTGGCCAATTCTAACGCGTTTTGTGGACTATTAGTCACCGTTTTCTAGTCCTGAAGTGATTTCCATAGTTGTTGAACCCCAAGGTGCGCTTACGTGTCAGCCATCAACACTCACAGTTTTGGCTGATTCTGGCCCGTTTCATGGACTATTACTCACTGTTTTGGGGACACAGAGTGATTTCCACGGTTAACGAACCGCAGGGTGCATTTACATGTCGGTCATCAACTCTCGCAGTGTTGGCCGATTCTGGCCCGTTTCTTGGACTATTACTCTGTTTTTGGGTCCCGGCGTGATTTCCATGATTGGCGAACACTGGGGTGCATTTATGTGTCAGTCATCAACACTCGCAGTTTTGGCTATTCTGGCCCATTTCGTAGAGTACTACTTAGTTTTGGGGGTCCCGGAGTGATTTCCACGATTTACGAACCCCGTGGTGCGTTTTCGTGT
>NW_025267323.1:0-1481 GCF_018294505.1 Triticum aestivum | reverse complement strand
AATTGGCCAAAACTCTCAGTGTTGACGACAGACACATAAACGAACCCCGGGGTTCATCGATCGTGGAAATTGCTCTAGGTCCCCAAAACGCTGAGTGATAGTGCACAAAACGGACTAGAATCGGCCGAATATGTGAGTGTTGATCACCGACACGTAAACGCACCAAGGGTTCGTCAATCATCGAAATGACTCCAAACCCCAAAATAGAGTAATAGTCCAAGAAACGGGCCAGAATCGGCCCAAACTGTGATTGTTGATGACCGACATGTAAGCGCACCTTGGAATTCGACAACCATGGAAATCGCTTTGGGACCCCAGAACGGTGAGTAATAGTCCATGAAACGGGCTAGAATCGGCCAAAACTGCGAGTGTTGATGACCAACACGTAAGCAAACCTTGGAGTTCAACAACTATGGAAATCACTTCGGGACCCCAAAACCGTGAGTAATAGTCCACGAAACATGTCAGAATTGGCCAAAACCGTGAGTGTTGACGACAGACACATAAATGCACCTCGGGGTTCATCAATCGTGGAAATCCCTCTGGGTCTCCAAAACATTGAGTAATCGTGCACGAAACGGACACGATTCGGACAAATATGTGAGTGTTGCTGACCGACACGTAAACACACCCTGGGGTTCGTCAATCATGGAAATGACTCTGAGACCCCAAAATAGAGTAGTAGTCCAAGAAACGGGCCAGAATCGGCCCAAACTGTGATTGTTGATGACCGACACGTAAGCGCACCTTGGAGTTCGACAACCATGGAAATCGCTTAGGGACCCCAAAACGGTGAGTAATAGTCCACGAAACCCGTCAGAATTGGCCAAAACTCTCAGTGTTGACGACAGACACATAAACGAACCCCGGGGTTCATCGATCGGGGAAATTGCTCTAGGTCCCCAAAATGCTGAGTGATAGTGCACAAAACGGACTAGAATCGGCCGAATATGTGAGTGTTGATCACCGACACGTAAACGCACCAAGGGTTCGTCAATCACCGAAATAACTCCAAACCCCAAAATAGAGTAATAGTCCAAGAAACGGGCCAGAATCGGCCCAAACTGTGATTGTTGATGACCAACATGTAAGCGCACCTTGGAATTCGACAACCATGGAAATCGCTTTGGGACCCCAAAACGGTGAGTAATAGTCCATGAAACGGGCTAGAATCGGCCAAAACTGCGAGTGTTGATGACCAACACGTAAGCACACCTTGGAGTTCAACAACTATGGAAATCACTTCGGGACCCCAAAACCGTGAGTAATAGTCCACGAAACATGTCAGAATTGGCCAAAACCGTGAGTGTTGACGACAGACACATAAATGCACCCCGGGGTTCATCAATCGTGGAAATCCCTCTGGGTCTCCAAAACATTGAGTAATAGTGCACGAAACGGACACGATTCGGCCAAATATGTGAGTGTTGATGACCGACACGTAAACGCACCCTGGGGTTCGTCAATCATGGAAATGACTC
>NW_025267322.1:0-1481 GCF_018294505.1 Triticum aestivum | reverse complement strand
GCAACACCTTCATCTTGAGTATCTTCGGAGTCGGAGTGATAACTTCTCTCGGAGTGGCTGTCGGAGTCGGAGCCGGATACCCATTCACCAACATGAGCTTGATGTCTTCGTTTTGTGTAGCTCCTTGATGATTTTTCCTTCCTTTCCAAATCCTTGCTTCTCCGTGAGTATCTTCATTCATAACGATCATCTCTACTCCTTCTCTCTCTTGGTGGTGATTCTTTGCTTCTTCTTTTTGGAGAATCTTCTCTTCTCTTGTAGGGAGCCATACACTCATTGGAATAGTGTCCGGGTCTTCCACAACTGTAGCAGTTTCGCTCTCGACTAGAAGATCTTTTGTCATTGTAGGACCTTGACTTGAAGCTTCTATCTTTGCTTCTACTCTTGTAGAACTTGTTGAAGTTCTTCACCATTAAGCTCAATTCTTCATTGAAGTTTTGTTTCTCACTTGATGATGTAGGGGCTTCACATGAGGCTTTGTAGGCACCACTTGATTTGTTGTGAAGTTCCTCTTTATCCTTAAGTGACATATCATGAGCAACAATTCTTCCAATCACCTTCGTTGGCTTGAGATCTTTGTAATTGGGCATCATTTGGATCAATGTGCACACGGTATCATATTTTCCATCCAAGGCTGTTAGAATCTTCTTGATGATGAATCTATCGGTCATCTCTTCACTTCCTAAGCCGGAAATCTCATTTGTGATGAGAGCAAGCCTAGAGTACATTTCAGCAACACCTTCACCATCCTTCATTTTGAACTTGTCAAGTTGACTTTGAAGCACATCCAACTTGGATTCCTTGACGAAGTCGATACCTTCGTGCATATCAATCAAAGTGTCCCAAATTTCCTTTGCATTCTCAAGACGGCTGATTTTGTTGAATTCTTCGGGGCACAATCCGTTGAAGAGAATATCACAAGCTTGAGCATTGTATTGCAACATCTTCAACTCATCCGCGGTAGCTTCACGGTTTGGTTCTTTCCCATCAAAGAAGTCACCTTGCAAACCAACACACACAATAGCCCAAATGGCGGGGTTATGTCCAAGAATATGCATTTTCATTTTATGCTTCCAACTAGCAAAATTAGTACCATCAAAGTAAGGACCTCTACGGTGATAATTTCCCTCGCTAGACGCCATACTCTCCTAGGTTGTAAAACCAAGGCTATGACCACCAAAAGCTATGGAGATCAAAGCAAATGGAGACCAAAGCTCTGATACCACTTGTAGGATCGAAAGTATGTCTAGAGGGAGGTGATTAGACTACTTGACCAAATAAAAACTTAACCTTTTCCCAATTTTAGTTCTTGGCAGATTTTAGCTATTGTAGGACAAGCCAAGCAATCATCACACAATTCAAGCAAGCATGCAAAGAGTATATTGGCAGCGGAAAGTAAAGCATGCAACTTGCAAGAATGTAAAGGGAAGGGTTTGGAGAATTCAAACGCAATTGGAGACACGGATGTTTTTCCCGTGGTT
>NW_025267321.1:0-1481 GCF_018294505.1 Triticum aestivum | reverse complement strand
CTAGAAGAATAATGCATTAGAATGTTTGGTACTAGATCTTTGTATGATGAGCATGATTGCAATGTTGTTAGTATGAATTCCTTGAATATCCATGATGCTAATGATATGCAAAGCCACAAGCTTGGGAAATCTATGTTTGATGAAGATGATATGTTTAGTCCCCCAAGTTTTGATGAGAATATTTATTATGATGAAAGCATGCCTCCTATTTATGATGATAATATTTATGAAAGTGGATTTGGAAGAGTGCCAACTTTATTTAGTGATGATTCCACTATTTTGGAAGAGGTTCCAATTGATTATGAGAATAAAGTTGCTATCTATGATGATTCTTGTGATGACTTGTATGCTATTAAGAATAATGATAACCATGAAACTTGTCATCATGATTTTAGTTTTCAATTGGATTATGCCTCACATGATAATTATTTTGTTGAGTTTGCTCCCACTATTCCGAATGAGAAGAAATTTGCTTATGTGGAGAGTAGTAAATTTTCTATGCTTGTAGATCATGAAAAGAATGCTTTATGTGCTGGTTATATTGTTGAATTCATTCATGATGCTACTGAAAGTTATTATGAGGGAGGAACATATGCTTGTAGGAATTGCAATAATATCAAGTTTCCTCTCTATGTGCTTAAAGGTTTGAAGTTATGCTTGTTTAGCCTTCCTATGCTAGTTGATTATTGTTCTCATAAGTTGTTTGATCACAAGATCCCTATGCATAGGAAGTGAGTTATACTTAAATGTTCTAGTCATATACTTCATGATGCTCCCGTTATGTTTCAATTCTTATCTTTTATGTGAGCATCATTGTCATCATCATGCCTAGCTAGAAAGGCATTAAAGAAAAGCGCTTGTTGGGAGACAACCCAATATTTATCCTTACTGTTTTTGCGTGTACACATGATTATTCTACTGTAGAAATCATGTCTTATAGCTTTTGTTTCGATAAAGTGCCAAGTAAGACCTTTAGGATAGCTTACGGTGATAGTTGTGTTGATCCTGCTGAGAATCAGAAACTTTTGCATCCAGTAAATTAGTTTTGTTAATTCACAGAAATGTGCTTCTGATCTGATTATTTTTGCTCTGGATTGGTACACAAATTTATTAGGACTTCCTAATTTGGTAGGAATTTTGGAGTTACAGAAGTATGCGTTTGATACATATTACTACATACTGTTCTGTTTTTGACAGATTCTGTTTTCTATGTGTTGTTTGCTTATTTTGATGAATTTATGAGTAGTATCGGAGGGTATGAACCATAGATAAGTTTGAATACAGTAGATATTACACCAATATGAATTTAGAATGAGTTAATTACAGTACCTAAGTGGTTGTTTTATTTTCTTATACTAACGGAGCTTACGAGTTTTCTGTTGAGTTTTGTGTTGTGAAGTTTTCAAGTTTTGGGTAAAGATCCAATGGACTATGGAATAAGGAGTGGCAAGAGCCTAAGCTTGGGGATTCCCAAGGCACCC
>NW_025267320.1:0-1481 GCF_018294505.1 Triticum aestivum | reverse complement strand
ACTGTGGCCGGCGGCCTCCGGGGGCTAGCATGCCGCCAAATCATGCGTAGGCGGCCTCTCACAAGTCTGGAAGTGTTGTGGCGGGTGCAAACGCCCGGCACGCGTCTCCGGGGTGTGCCCCTCCTCACGGACGGCGCCGCCGCCGGCACCTGGAGGGGGGAAACGGACGCGTCGGGTCTACACGGAGGGGATCTTGCTGTGGGTCTGGCCCGGATGTTGCTCCAAAGTGTTCCTATGGGCTGACCTACCACAACCGGGTGGATAGGTCCACTGCTCAAAGCCCGTCCGTGCAAAGTCAAAGGGCTAGATCCCGTGGTCAAACGCTACAGGGTTAGGCGGGACGAGGGCCCGGGGGGTAGCAATGCCACCCGAGCATCGCACCGGGCCCCCATACACGCGGGGTGGTGTGGTGGCATGTCCGAAGAGGCGGCACGCGTCTCCGGGGGGTGCCCCCCCTCACGAACGGCGATGACACGGTAGTAGACGTTCTGCGGTAACGATGCGGCGTGAATATTATTAAATACTCGGAGCGCGATAAAATCATGAGTTTTTTACACGACGCGGGCACATGTGCTGTAGGACTGATGGTAATTTTTCATAATTGTTCGTGATGGAGTAGTATCTGAACAATTCCCTCTATGCGGATTGCTCTTCGCGTGTCTACGACTGTGGCCGGCGGCCTCCGGGGGCTAGCATGCCGCCAAATCATGCGTAGGCGGCCTCTCACAAGTCTGGAAGTGTTGTGGCGGGTGCAAACGCCCGGCACGCGTCTCCGAGGTGTGCCCCCCTCACGGACGGCGCCGCCGCCGGCACCTGGAGGGGGGAAACGGACGCGTCGGGTGTACACGGAGGGGATCTTGCTGTGGGTCTGGCCCGGATGTTGCTCCAAAGTGTTCCTATGGGCTGACCAGCCACAACCGGGTGGATAGGTCCACTGCTCAAAGCCCGTCCGTGAAAAGTCAAAGGGCTAGATCCCGTGGTCAAACGCTACAGGGTTAGGCGGGACGGGGGCCCTGGGGGGGTAGCAATGCCACCCGAGCGTCGCACCGGGCCCCCATACATGCGGGGTGGTGTGGTGGCATGTCCGAAGAGGCGGCACGCGTCTCCGGGGGGTGCCCCCCCTCACGAACGGCGATGACACGGTAGTAGACGTTCTGCGGTAAGGATGCGGCGTGAATATTATTAAATACTCGGAGCGCGATAAAATCATGAGTTTTTTACACGACGCGGGCACATGTGCTGTAGGACTGATGGTAATTTTTCATAATTGTTCGTGATGGAGTAGTATCTGAACAATTCCCTCTATGCGGATTGCTCTTCGCGTGTCTACGACTGTGGCCGGCGGCCTCCGGGGGCTAGCATGCCGCCAAATCATGCGTAGGCGGCCTCTCACAAGTCTGGAAGTGTTGTGGCGGGTGCAAACGCCCGGCACGCGTCTCCGGGGTGTGCCCCTCCTCACGGACGGCGCCGCCGCCGGCACC
>NW_025267319.1:0-1481 GCF_018294505.1 Triticum aestivum | reverse complement strand
TGTAGGTCATCAACACTCGCAGCTTCGGCCGATTCTGGCCCGTTTCGTGGACTATTACTCACTATTTTGGGGTCCCGGGGTGATTTCCACGATTAACGAACCCCGGGTGCGTTTACATGTAGGTCATCAACAATCACGTTTTTTGTCGATGCTGACCCGTTTCGTGGACTATTACTCAACCTTTTGGGGCCCTAGAGTGATTTCCATGGTTGTTGAACCCCAAGGTGCGCTTACGTGTCGATCATCAACAATCGCAGTTTGGGCCGATTTTGGCCCGTTTCTTGCACTATTACTTAGTTTTGGGGGTCCCGGAGTGATTTCCACGATTGACGAACTCCGGTGTGCGTTTACGTGTCGGTTATCAAGACTCACAAGTTTGGCTGATTCTGGTCCATTTCATGCACTTTTACTCACAGTTTTGGCGTCCCAGAGCAATTTCCAGGATTGCAAATCCCCGGGGTGCGTTTACGTGTCCGTCGTCAACACTCATAGTTCTGGCCAATTCTGACGCGTTTCGTGGACTATTGCTCAACATTCATGGGTCCCGAAGCGATTTCCATAGTTTTTGAACCCCAAGGTGCTTTTACGTGTCGGTCATGAACACTCACAATTTTGGCCAATTCTAGCCCGTTTCGTGGACTATTACTCACAGTTTTGGGGTCCCGGTGTGATTTCCAGGATTAACGAACCCCAGGGTGCATTTACGTGTCGGTCATCAACACTCGCGGTTTTTGTCGATTCTGACCCGTTTCATGGAATATTACTCACCATTTTGGGGTCCCAAAGTGATTTCCATGGTTGTTGAACCCCAAGGTGCGCTTAAGTTTAGGTCATCAACAATCACAGTTTCGGCTGATTCTCGCCCGTTTCTTGGACTATTACTTAGTTTTGGGGGTCCCGGAGTGATTTCCACGATTTACGAACCCAGGGGTGCGTTTACGTGTCGGTTATCAACACTCACAGTTTTGGCCAATTCTGACACATTTTGTGGACTTTTACTCACTGTTTTGGGGTCCCGAAGTGATTTCCATAGTTGTTGAACCCCAAGGTGCGTTTACGTGTCGGTCATCAACAATCATAGTTTTGGCCGATTCTGGCCAATTTCGTGGACTATTACCCACTGTTTTGGGATCCCTAAGTGGTTTCCACGGTTAACGAACCGCGAGGTGCGTTTACATGTCAGTCATCAATACTCACAGTTTTGCCCTATACTGGCCCGTTTCGTGGACCCCGGGGTGCGTTTACATGTCGGTCATCGACACTCGCAGCTTCGGCCGATTCTGGCCCGTTTCGTGGACTATTACTCACTATTTTCGGGTGCCGGGGTGATTTCCACGATTAACGAACCCCGGGTGCGTTTACGTGTAGGTCATCAACACTCACGGTTTTTGTCGATGCTGAACCATTTCGTGGACTATTACTCAACCTTTTGGGGCCCCAGAGCGATTTCCATGGTTATTGAACCCCAAGGTGCACTTACG
>NW_025267318.1:0-1481 GCF_018294505.1 Triticum aestivum | reverse complement strand
TGATAGAGGCAAAGGTGTCCCGTCTTTCGATGAGATGGTGGATTTCGCTTTGGTGGAAGTCGACTTTGACGATCCGACTACGAACGTGCGAGGACGTCGCGCCTTAGCAATCGCTAAACCAACTCCGAGAGGTTATTGACCACACCGGAGCACGATCAACCTGACCACGAGGGTCTGTTTCCTGCGAGCAAACGAAGAACAAGCAAGAAACTAAGATTGCAATCTGGATATTGCGAATATAAGATGAAAGCTTTATTGATCAAGGTGGGGTTCTGTGACGCCTTTGTCTGGTCGTTGAACACAAACGAAGTACGCGAAGTTGCAGCTATGGCGAACTTTTAATCTAAACAACACCCAAAGTCTAAACGATGCCCTAAGGGCTGTATATATGGAGGAAGAGGGGGGAATTTCGTGGCCCTTGGTGGAGGGGTCCGAAATCAACCCTATCTCTTGTTTCCCCACACGTACGGACTCTAAAAATAGCCTATACTTATGTATTTCGAAATTACATGGGCCTGGCCCAATAATAAGGTGACGCAGCACCTAAAATAGCCTCGGGACGAAATTTATGAAGTGGCATCTTGTATATTTCGTCCAAGGCTTCATGCACCCATTATGGTGGCTTCAATGTCCTGAAATCATCACTTGTAACTCCGTTCTTGTTACCCTTGCGCATGCCATCATCTCCATGCTTGTTCTTGCTCCAATGTTCATCCTTCTCCAAGCTAGGCCCTTCATTGGTAAGCAAAACAAATGTATCCAATTTAGGCAGCATCATATTCTCATGAACATTAGAATCATTACCAAGAAACGAAAGTACCTGGTAATTTAGTTGGCGTGCACGAGCTCTAGTAATTGGTCCAGTATGTATAGCAGCAGGGGCTGTGGGTGTAACAATTGTATTGATGTCCTCATCATCCCCCCCTTCTTGAAATGAAGTCGTCCTCGACGGAAGTTCATCTTCCTCACCCAAATAAGGCTTCAAATCTGCAATGTTAAAAGTGGGACTAACCCCAAAATCTGCAGGCAGCTCAAGTTTATATGCATTATCATTTATTTTCTCTAACACCTTAAAGGGACCATCAGCACGTGGCATTAGCTTTGATTTGCGCAAATCAGGAAATCTATCCTTACGCAAATGTAACCAAACAAGATCTCCAGGTGCAAACACAACATGTTTTCTACCCTTATCTCCAGCAAGTTTATATTTAGCATTCATACGCTCAATATTTTCCTTAGTTAACTCATGCATTTTTAAAATCAATTCAGCACGTTGTTTAGCATCAAAATTAACCTTCTCCGAAGATGGAAGAGGCAACAAATCAATAGGTGCACGAGGTAGGAAACCATACACAACTTCAAAAGGGCACATCTTAGTAGTAGAATGCAATGAACGATTATAAGCAAATTCAATATGAGGCAAGCATTCCTCCCACATTTTCTTATTATTCTTCAAAACAGCCCTAAGCATAGTAGACAAC
>NW_025267317.1:0-1482 GCF_018294505.1 Triticum aestivum | reverse complement strand
CCCTTCACCTTACCCTACGCTTGAATCTCGAGACGAGATTCTTGTTTAGTGGGGGTGAGTTGTCACATCCCTAGCTTCAGGCATTGCTCTAGGTTAACTTCATGTGTGCATCATGTCTATATTTTTGAAACTTGAATTGAGGAATATTGGAAGCCTCAAAACCCTAAATAAAAGAGGGGCAAAAACCCTAGAAATCTCATTCATTGCTCCAAAAGGCTCTTCTTAAATGTTTGATAATTTTTGGTAAGGGTTCTGGTCCCAACCAAAATATTGAACATTTTTAAGGATTTATTTTTGGGACTTTGAATTTAAATCATTAGCTATTTGAATTTGAATTATATTCATATAATTAGAATATAATTTCAAATACCCCTGAAATATTTTATGAGCTTTGGAAAAGTCCATCTAGCAATATAAAAAAATATTCAGAGAAGCTTTGGCATTGTTTGAATTATTATTTTTAATTCAAACAGTGGCAAAATAATTAATTAAAAGAAAAACAGAACAGAAATAAAAAAAAGAGAGAAGAAGTACCTGGCCTCACCGTGCAGCCCAGCCGGCCCAGCTCCCCCACCAGCGCGGCCCAGCCCACTGGCCTGGTGCCAGTCGTCCTCTACCTCTGCCAGTAGGCAGAGAAGGGAGACAGCGCGCGCGCGCGCGACCGCCACGCCACCAGGCTGCCTGCCTGCGTCCGAGGACAGCGCGACGCCGCGAATCCCCTCCTCGGTGACGTCCCGATCCGCCCGACCTCTCTCACTCCTCCCCTGCTCCCTCTCTCGCCGTTTCCCTCTCACCCGAGAACCACCGCCGCCGCCGACGCCACCACCGCGGCCACAGGGCCTCCCTCGCTCCCCCAACTAGCCCACCAGCTCCGCCACTCCATTCTCACCCTCCCCGCCATCCCACGCGACCGGAGAAGCCCCGAGGCGCCGCCCCGCCGTTCTTCCCCTCTTCGGACCCGCCGGTCGCCGTCGACGAATTCGTCGGCTCCGGGCCGTCCCCGACCTCGCCGAGCATCCCATCGCCATCGCTGTGAGCCCCCGCACCGAACCCCCCTCTCCCTGATGCCGATTCTTTCCTCTAACCACGGGCTCCGCCGAGCCCGAGAGCTCGTCGCCGCCGGCCACGAGGTCGCCGCGGCTAGAGGCCCCGCACGTCGCGTCTGAGCACGCTGTCGTCCTCGTCGCGTTCCCGGGAACCCAGAGCACCTACCCACTCCTCCTCCCGTGCCCAAAACGCCGTGTCCGAGCGTGCCCGAGCTCCGGCCGCCGCATAGCTCGCCGCCGGCGTCGATTCCGACCGCCCCGAGCTCAAGTCCCTCCACCAAGAGCCTCAGCCCATCCCCAGCTCCCCGTAGGTACCCTCCCCGACCCTTTTGGTGGCCGGAACAGCGAATTGCACTTGCGCCGCCGCGTCGGGCTCGCCGGCGGCTAAACGCCGGCGCCCGCTGACCCGCTGACCGGCGTGGGTTGACCCACTGCC
>NW_025267316.1:0-1482 GCF_018294505.1 Triticum aestivum | reverse complement strand
GGCGGCGAGAGAGGGAGGCCGGGCGGCGTGCAGCTGCGTGGCGAGCTGCGGTGCCGCCGCCGAGCACCTTGGCTGCCTGCCTGGCAAGCCAAGCAGCTCGCTGGAGCGGTGGCCGGGCTGGGCCGGCCAGGTGGGCTGGCTGGTGGGCCTGCGGTGGCGCCAGGTAAGTTTTCCCCTTTTTTTTCTGTTTTCTGATTTATTTAATATAAATCTGCAACTTTGTTGAATTTAATAAAATACCTAGGCAACTTCAAAAATCACCAAACTATTCCTGGCCCATAGTTGGATTATTTCCAACATGAAACATTTTAGTTTGGAGATATTTGAGCATTTAAATATTTTATATTATTTTAAATGCCCAAATTCAAATATTTATGATTTAATTCAAAAACCCTAGGATGGCCTAGGAAAATGTGCACCATTTTTGGCAGAGGTTCTGAACCAAGACAAAAATGATGGGCATTTTAGAAGGGCATTTCAGGTTCATTGAAAAATTATTTTACTAACCCTAGTTGGTTTCAGAGGGGACTGGGGGTTCTGTCATCCCCATTTCAAGTTTCTGATGAAAGAGTAAACATGATGCAACACTCTAATGCATGACTAGCTAGGGTGTGACAACTCACCCCCACTCAAAAGAATCTCGTCCCGAGATTTGGGTTCCTCCAGGAAGAAGGCGGGATATTCAAGTCGAAGACGATCCTCCCTTTCCCAAGTTGCTTCATCCTCAGAATGGTGCGACCATTGCACTCTGAGAAACTTGATATTATGACGTCGGGTGGTACGTTCGGCCTGATCGAGGATACGAACGGGGTACTCTCGATATGTAAGATTATCTTGGAGATCAAGCGTTTCGTGGTCCACTTCACGGATAGGATCCGAGAAGCAACGCCTGAGTTGAGAAACGTGGAAGACATCGTGGACCCTGGAGAGGTGCGGAGGTAGTTCCAATTGGTAGGCAACTTCTCCTCGTTTGGCGAGAATGCGAAAAGTTCCAATGTAACGAGGAGCCAATTTGCCTTTGATACCGAAACGATGGGTTCCCTTCAGAGGGGTGACCCGAAGATAAGCCTTCTCGTCAACCTCGAAAGTCATAGCCTTATGCTTTCGGTCATATTGACTCTTTTGACGAGATTGGGCTGTTTTCAACTTTTCACGAACGATGCGAACTTGTTCTTCTGCTTCCTGAATCATATCCGGGCCAAAGAATTGTCTTTCCCCGGTCTCTGACCAGTTAAGGGGTGTTCGACATCGTCGTCCATAGAGAACTTCAAAAGGGGCTTTACCCAAGCTAGATTGATAGCTGTTGTTGTAGGCGAATTCGGCAAATGGAAGGCACTTCTCCCAGTCCATTCCGAATGAGATAACAGAGGCTCGAAGCATGTCTTCTAGAATCTGATTGACGCGTTCCACTTGACCACTCGACTGAGGGTGGAAAGCGGTGCTAAAGGAGAGACGAGTCCCCATAGCATTTTGGAAACTTTC
>NW_025267315.1:0-1482 GCF_018294505.1 Triticum aestivum | reverse complement strand
AACCCGTAGGGTCTACACACTTAAGGTTCGGTTACGCTAGGGTTGTAGGGATATGTATATGCAGTAACCCGAATGTTGTTCGGAGTCCCGGATGAGATCCCGGACGTCACGAGGAGTTCCGGAATGGTCCGGAGGTAAAGATTTATATATGGGAAGTCCTGTTTCGGGCATCGGGACAAGTTTCGGGGTTATCGGTATTGTACCGGGACCACCGGAAGGGTCCCGGGGGTCCACCGGGTGGGTCCACCTGCCCCGGGGGGCCACATGGGCTGTAAGGGGGTGCGCCTTGGCCTAATGGGCCAAGGGCACCAGCCCCACATAGGCCCATGCGCCTAGGGTTCAAGGGGGCAAGAGTCCTAGGAGGGTAAGGCACCTCCTAGGTGCCTTGGGGGGAGGGAAAACCCCCCTTGGCCGCCGCACCCCCTAGGAGATTGGATCTCCTAGGGCCGGCCACCCCCCCTTGGCACCCCTATATATAGTGGGGGAGAGGAGGGACTTCACACCTGAACGCCCTGGCCTTTGGTTGCCTCCTTCTCCCTCCCCAACACCTCCTCCACCTCCATAGTGCTTAGCGAAGCTCTGCCGGAGTACCGCAGCTCCATCAACACCACGCTGTCGTGCTGCTGCTGGTGCCATCTCCCTCAACCTCTCCTCCCTCCCTTGCTGGATCAAGAAGAGGAGACGTGGCTGTTCCGTACGTGTGTTGAACGCGGAGGTGCCGTCCGTTCGGCGCTGGTCATCGGTGATTTGGATCACGTCGAGTACGACTACATCATCACCTTGCAAGCTTCCGCACGCGATCTACAAGTGGTATGTAGATGCAAACTCTCTCCCTAGACTCGTTGCTTAGATGAACTCATAGATGGATCTTGGTGAAACCGTAGGAAAAAATTTAATTTTCTGCAACGTTCCCCAACAGTGGCATCATGAGCTAGGTCTATGCGTAGTTCTCTTTGCACGAGTAGAACACAACTTTGTTGTGGGCGTGGATTTTGTCATCTTACTTGACTCTACTAGTCTTTTCTTGCTCAACGGTATTGTGGGATGAAGCGGCCCGGACCAACCTTACACGTACTCTTACGTGAGACCGGTTCCACCGACTGACATGCACAAGTTGCATAAGGTGGCTGGCGGGTGTCTGTCTCTCCCACCTTAGTTGGAGCGGAATCGATGAACAGGGCCCTTATGAAGGGTAAATAGAAGTTGACAAAATCACGTTGTGGTGATTCGTAGGTAAGAAAACGTTCTTGCTAGAACCCAATTACAGCCACGTAAAAGATGCAACAACAATTAGAGGACGTCTAACTTGTTTTTGCAGCGATTGATCATGTGATGTGATATGGCCAGAAGTTGTGATGAATGATGAATTGTGATGTATGAGATCATGTTCTTTGTAATAGGATTCACGACTTGCATGTCGATGAGTATGACAACCGGCAGGAGCCATAGGAGTTGTCATTATTTTTTGTATGACCTGCGTGT
>NW_025267314.1:0-1482 GCF_018294505.1 Triticum aestivum | reverse complement strand
GCACGGTATCCCCACGGGTGTCGCCTCACTTTTGCCCGGGACCGTTTGCGCATTTTGGCACACGTATATGATGGTGTCGCTAGCATCCATATGATAAAGAGCCCGGGCTGACATGGCTAGTCGTAAACCCAAAGTGGCACTAACTTACAGGGACAGGCATCCATGACCCAGCATCGAACGTGTCGGTCATCAGCGAGTGAATCCAGGCTGTAGCACTGGGCTAACAGGACTCCGGTGAACCGGGCTGTAGCGGGCTAGCAGGACTCCGGTATTCATCGCGTGACATTTCCCCGAAGGGACAGACACAGGATCGAAGAAGGACACATGCCGGCCAACCTAAGTGTTCCGGAGCAGTAGCAAGCTACCAGGGCTCAGTGGAAGCACTAGGAGACATTTCCCGGTAAGAGAGTCTACTAAGGATAAACAACTAGATAGTCAGATCCCACACATAGCAGTACACGTTACACGTACGCATAACATGCAGGTATGTGCTGTACAACATGGCATCACAGCATAACTCAACAACTCAAATAGATAAAGACTCAGAAGAGCCATCACAGCATTATTACAAGCAGGGGTCACATGACCCAACAGTCAGAGCAATCAAGCAACAAGCGGAAGCATTACATGTCTGAGTACAGACATCTACAAATGAAAAAGGCTGAAGAGCCTGACTATCTACACCATCCGATCAAGATCGTAGCTGAGGTACTAGCTACTAGTCGAAGTCCATGAAAACCCTAGTAAGACCGAAGTCTTCGCTGCAAAACATAAATAAAGCAACATGAGTACAAAGGTACTCAGCAAGACTTACATCAGATCCTAACATACATGCATTTGTATCAAGAGGGTAATGTGGGGTTTAGTTGCAGCAAGCCAACTTTGACT
The DNA here is from genome assembly GCF_018294505.1 of Triticum aestivum. Lineage (NCBI taxonomy): Eukaryota > Viridiplantae > Streptophyta > Magnoliopsida > Poales > Poaceae > Triticum > Triticum aestivum. The sequence goes on along the minus strand of NW_025267314.1, from coordinate 594 downwards.
CTGTGGCTATCCTGTTCTATGACTACCAGAAACTCTGGAGGTGAAACAACGTACATGAGTCCACTAATCACCATACAATACCCTACTATGGATTCATCCCCGTCTCCCTACGAGAAGGCCATCCATAGCACTCACACTTGTCTTGAGCATTTTAGAGTATCCACTTCAAGTTGTCTATGTACCATGTAAGCATCCAAGAAGTCCATAACCGCGGACCCGGCTATTCGAATAGATCATGTTAACCCTGCAGGGGTGTACTTCTTCACACACGCTCTCGCCACTTACCGCCATGTACACGTCATGTATCTCGGCAACCTTCAAGCGGAAGCCTGGCGAGGGTGTCGGCCACGACCTGACTAACCACACAAGACTCTAGTCCAGGTTTATCGCCTATTCGGGTTCCATCCGCAAGGAGATCCGGCCGGGATGTCGCTTACGGCCCCAAACGATGTGTACAGGGTTCCCGAGCCCACCAACCGGGTGCCACTCGGTACACCGGGCCACGTGTGCCTAGTCTGTCCCAAGCCCACCCTGCCGGGTGCCACTTGGTAGAAAAATAGCACTACCTACAAACACCAGAAACTAGTTGCGACT
>NW_025267313.1:0-1482 GCF_018294505.1 Triticum aestivum | reverse complement strand
TGGGCCCACCATCGCTTCTCCATAGCTCGTAGGTTCATTGTTGTCTAGCAACATGACCTTCAAGACAGGATTACTGTACCACTCTAAAGTAGTACGTATCCATGTCACCCTACAAGGTACGGCAGTGACTTGATCCGAAACTTCATGATCACTATCATAAGCTTCTACTTCAATTGGTGTAGGTGCCACAGGAACAACTTGCTGTGCCCTGTCACACACTAGTTGAAGAGACGGTTCAATAACCTCATCAAGTCTCCACCATCCTCCCACTCAACTCTTTCGAGAGAAACCTTTCCTCGAGAAAGGACCCGATTCAAGAAACAATCCATATTGCTTTCGGATCTGAATTAGGAGGTATACCCAACTGTTTTGGGTGTTCCTATGAAGATGCATTTTATCCGCTTTTGGGTTCGAGCTTATCAATCCTGAAACTTTTTCATATAAGCGTCGCAGCCCCAAACTTTTAAGAAACGACAACTTAGGTTTCTCTAACCCATAATTCATACGGTGTCATCTCATCGGAATTACGTGGTGCCCTATTTAAAGTGAATGTGGTTGTCTCTAATGCCTAACCCATGGACAATAGTGGTAATTCGATAAGAGACATCATGGTACGCACCATATCCAATAGGGTGCAACTATGATGTTCGGACACACCATCACACTATGGTGTTCCAGGCGGTATTAATTGCGAAACAATTTCCAGAATGTCTTAATTGTGTGCCAAAACTCGTAACTCAGATATTCATCTCTATGATCATATCATAGACATTTTATCCTCTTGTCACAATGATCTTCTACTTCACTCTGAAATTGCTTGAACCATTCAATAATTCAGACTTGTGTTTCATCAAGTAAATATTCTCAACATCTACTCGAATCATCTGTGAAGTAAGATCATAACGATATTCACTGCATGCCTCAGCACTCATTGGATTGGACACATCAAAATGTGTTGCTTCCAACAAGTTGCTATCTTGTTCCATCTTACTGAAAATGAGGCTTTTCAGTCATCTTGCCCATGTGGTATAATTTGCATATCTCAAGTGATTCAAAATCAAGTGAGTCCGAACGATCCATTTGCATGGAGTTTCTTCATGCATATACACCAATAGACATGGTTCGCATGTCTCAAACTTTTCAAAAACGAGTGAGTCCAAAGATCCATCAACATGGAGCTTCTTCATGCGTTTTATACCATTATGACTTACATGGCAGTGCCACAAGTAAGTGGTACTATCATTACTATCTTATATCTTTTGGCATGAAAATGTGTATCCCTACGATCAAAATTCAATAAACCATTCCTTTAGGTGCAAGAGCACTTATTCAGGTTTAATACTAATCTTGATGGTAGAGGGAGCGTGCGATGTTAGATCACATCAAACTTGGAAACACTTCCAACACGTATCGTCAGCTCACCTTTAGCTAGTCTCCGTTTTATTCCGTAGCTTTTATTTCGAGTTACTAACACTTAGCAAC
>NW_025267312.1:0-1482 GCF_018294505.1 Triticum aestivum | reverse complement strand
CTCAAATTCGCATACCTTTTCCAAGTCCGTTTAATGTTTTCAAATTCGGGTATTTTTTTCAAATACGTGAACTTTTTAAAAATTTGTGTACTTTTCCAAATCTGCGTACTTTTTCCAAGTTTACGTACTTTTTTTAAAATCCACGTACTTCTTTAAAGTTCCTGTGGTTTTTTTAAAATTCATGTAATTTTTAAAAATTGGCATACTTATTCCTATTCACGTATATTTTTTTGGGTTTGAAAATTTTATGTGAAATTGAAAACATATGCGGATTTGAATATCTTTTACGCGAATTAGAAAAAAAATGTGTGGATTTGAAAATTTATGTCAACTTGAAACAAGTATGTGAATTTCAAACAAAGTTCATGGATTGGAAAGAAGTACGTGGATTTAAAAAAAAGTACGCAGATTTGGAAAAGTACGCAGATTTGTTCCTTTCCAATCCATGAACTTTGTTTGAAATTCACATACTTGTTTCAAGTTGACATAAATTTTCAAATCCACACATTTTTTTCTAATTCGCGTAAAAGATATTCAAATCCGCATATGTTTTCAATTTCACATAAAATTTTCAAACCCAAAAAAATATACGTGAATAGGAATAAGTATGCCAATTTTTAAAAATTACATGAATTTTAAAAAAACCACAGGAACTTTAAAGAAGTACGTGGATTTAAAAAAAAGTACGTGAACTTGGAAAAAGTACGCAGATTTGGAAAAGTACATAAATTTTTAAAAAGTTCACGTATTTGAAAAAAATACCCGAATTTGAAAACATTAAACGGACTTGGAAAAGGTATGCGAATTTGAGTCGGCACGGTCAAAACCGGGTTGGGACAGCACGAAAACCGGTCAAAACCGTGACCAGGGATGAATCTTGGCCGGTTTCAGTAGTTAAGGGCGCAAGTTGTCCGGTTTTAAAGTTGAGGGACCAAATCTAGACTCCGCCAAAAATTAATGGAGGAGTGTATTATTTTATAGCTAAAGAATACAGGTCTATTTCTAAATTCATAGTAGGTAAAACTATTTTCTGGAAACAACAAGTTAACATAGACGCATATATTACAAACACCACCACACGCGCAAAACTAGATATAACTTTCTAATGACTGGAATCTTGGAGCTTCATGGTTGATGGGATATAACTCCTATTAGGTAGATAAATATACAAACTCTATATTCACATGATATTTCAAAGGAAAAAGGAAAACGAACACAAAAAATAGCAATTTGATTTTCATGTACTTCATGAACAAAGTACGTAGCAAAATTTCACAAGAGATATTATATAAAACAATGCTGTTTGATCATAAATACACTCCTCCATGCAAATAAGCGAGGATCGCTCACTTACCGGTAATTAACTGTTATATATCAAAATGCGTGAACGTAAAATAGGCAAGCGAATCCGCACATGCATGCATATTCATAAAGAGAAGATACAACGTTGGGATTAATTAAGAAGATGTTTTACAAAAAAAA
>NW_025267311.1:0-1482 GCF_018294505.1 Triticum aestivum | reverse complement strand
GAGGTAGTGGAGGGAGCGGCCTCGCACCTTCTTGATCGCGGGCGGAAACTCCTCGTTGACGGCGAGACGGTGGCGGTGGCGTGTGCATGCGGCCGTACCGGCTGCGTGTCGGGGACGCCAACTCCTCCTTGACCCGGCATCCAATCTAGATGTCGCGATGGTGCCGGGGTGAGGCTGGCTCCTCCTTCACGTGGCGTCTGACCTGGACGCCATGATTGTGCCGGGGCGAGGCCGACTCCTCCTTCACAGGTCGGAGCGGGGACGTCGGCTCGTACTTCACGCGGTGGCGTGCGCGGGGATAGCAGCTCCTCCTTCACACGCGCTGCCGATGGCTGCGACGGGCCCTGTAATGGAGCGACTGCTCCGTCATTATCTCAACCAAGAGAGCAGCCAATGGAATTAAATAGCAACTCAAAGCAAGATGTTCAACAGAGCTCCCAAAATCAATATATTCACCAAATAACTTCTAAAATTCAAAGGGGTGAATGGACGAGCGTTGTTGGTTCATCGATTCACTAGGTTCGGGTAAAAAATAGTACGTAAGTGCGAAAAAATGGGAAACTGAAATAAGTTGTTTGTGTGCAAACGTAGAAGAGTAAACCAGTTAAATAGCATATTTGGTTTCATTATTTCAAGAGAAAGAATGTAGGTCAGGTGGCTCACTAGCTGAGTAATCTACCTAAGAGGTACACGATTTGATTCCTGCTCGTCATGATAGTTTTTGCACTTTAATCAAAGTACGCGAGAAAAACAGAGAAAAGAATATCAAATCAGATCAGAGCTAAGCACATAACAGCGTTAGGTCGGGTGGTTAGCTTGAGGATAGCACGCTCAAGACGTGGAAGGTTCGAATCCAACGGCAGGATCTAAAAGCGAGCGACAAGGAGGTGAAGCCCTGGAGCATCGTTCGGATCTATTGCCAAGGTCCGAACGTTCGCTCGTTACTTTTGTCGTTTTCTTATTTGCAAGTGAATCTGTGTGAAATTTATGAGATATTTAAGACTGTGTCACTACCAAGAGATTACTACTATGAGGTAAAATATTATATGCCAAGTGTCGGACTATTAGCCGAGTATTTTTTTTTAATGGGCACTCGGCAGAGTGTACCGGCGATAGCACTTTGGCACAAAATGACACTTGACAAACCATGATCGTTGCGGGTATCTTTTTTATAAGACACTCGACAATGGAGGGTATTTTTCATCAATATTCGGTAGTTTCTAACGATGGACTGGACGAAAAAAAATCAAAGAAACGCATCATTCTTTATTAATACACATAGATAAGTTATCATTCCTCTTGCGAGGAAATCATACAAAACGCATGCCCTCCGGTCCTCACATGACCCTCGTTGTCTCATCACACAACAAGCAGTCGTGCCCTAATATTCGGTAGTTTCTAGATGCTGCCACGCAGCAAAAGTGACGCAGATTTGAAAAGAAAAATAGAGGAGGGTAACTCTGTCTTTTCGAGATGTTTTTT
>NW_025267310.1:0-1482 GCF_018294505.1 Triticum aestivum | reverse complement strand
CTGCAACGATAAAATTGTGACGACAACACCTCGGAGCTCAACTCCCCGGGACACTGCCACAACCCCTAAATGACAGGACGCACCAAGAACAATGTTCTCGTCACAAATCGATCGGAACGATTCCAAGATACCCGCGTGATCCTAAAATTTTTTTTTACTGAAATTCGAGGAGAGAATAGTCAAAACTTCTACGTCAGGAGACCTCACCAGAGCGACGAAGGGACTGAGGAGTAAAAAGAACCCTACTCTCCGATATATATAATCCTAAGACTCAAAACTTTTGTTCTAGACTCAACAACGTCAGCGATTCGATCAAGCAGGGGGCTCCTAAGTCGGGGATGGCTCTGATTACCAACTTGTAACGCCCACGATGCGGCTATATCTCCCACGTGTCGAGGCACGACTTAGAGGCATAACCGCATAGTGGTTTTGTCGCAAGAAGGGTCATCTTCACACAATCCCATGTAATGAACAAGAATGGGATAAAGAGTTGGCTTACAATCGCCACTTCACACAATACATAAATATCATCATACATCATCCAAAATACAATCATATAGACCGGTTACGGTCAAAATCCAGATGAAAATAAGACAACCCCAAATGCTAGATTCCCGATCGTCCCAACTGGGCTCCACTACTGATCATCAGGAAAAGACACATAGTAACGACCACGTTCCTCATCGAACTCCCACTTGAGATCGACGCCATCATCTGCACTGGCATCGCCGGCACCTGCAACTGGTGTTGGAAGTATCTGTGAGTCACGGGGACTCAGCAATCTCACACCCGCGAGATCAAGACTATTTAAGCTTATAGGACAAAGAGGTGCAAAAAGGTGGAGCTGCAGCGGCAAAAGCATATATGGTGGCTAACTTGCGCAAATGAGAGCGAGAAGAGAAGCAATGGAACGGGCGTCATCTAGCAATGACCAAGAAGAGGTCCTGAACACCTACTTACGTCATACATAACACAGACCGTGTTCACTTCCCGAACTCCGCCGAGAAGAGACCATCACGGCTACACACGCACTTGGTGTATTTTAATTTGGTCAAGTGACAAGTTATCTACAACCGGACATTAACAAATTCCCATCTGCCTCATAACCGCGGGCACGGCTTTCGAAAGATAATACCCTGCAGGGGTGTCCCAACTTAGCCCATCATAAGCTCTCACGGTCAACGAAGGATAAACCTTCTCCCGGAAAGACCCGATCAGTCTCGGAATCCCGGTTTACAAGACATCTCGACAATGGTAAAACAAGACCAGCAAAGCCTCCCGAATGTGCCGACAAATCCCGATAGGAGCTGCACATATCTCGTTCTCAGGGCACACCGGATTGTCCAAGCTTCCGATAGGCCAGACCAAAGTTGCCCCTGGTGGCCACCGGCGACTGACAGTTTGGACCAATACTCAGAGGAGCACTGGCCCGGGGGTTTAAAATAAAGATGACCCTCGGGCTCTAGAAAACCCGGGGGAAAA
>NW_025267309.1:0-1482 GCF_018294505.1 Triticum aestivum | reverse complement strand
CATGTGATCAAACAACTGAAATACCAACAATTTTGAGTGCACCCATTGAATTAAATATTGATGCAAAAGAACCAATGTTTAATCATTTTGATATGACCTCTAATCTTGGTGATGATTCTGTGTTGAATGACTTATTGCATGTTTGCTTATTTAAGCATGTTGTAGCATGTAAATTTGATGCAAGTAAGTTTTATTCACCAATGTTGGGATGGTTTAATGATGAACATTGTCAATCTTTTGAAATGAATAAGAGCTTCACTTATATGTGCAAACTGAGTTGCAATATTTTCATGCCTTCTACTTCTTGTGCTAATTTTTTGGCTTTAGATTTTATGAACTATGCAAGTTACTCATCTATTCATGTGTCATATATGCAAAAATCAAGGGAAGTAAAAATGGATGACATATACATATACAACATGTACACCTTATCTCTTTTGTTAGCCACATTTCAGATTAAGCAACGCCGAGGACGGCTTTATTTTCAAGAAGGGGAGGATGATGAGGATATGACTACCTTGGATATGACCAAAAATATTGCATATGTGCATATTTGTCAGGTGATTTCTAGTGCAAACTATTCAATAATCTATTTATGTTATCCAGAACAAAAATACTTCACACACTTTTGTGTTTTGTCTAATTGCAGGTGTATGGGACATTTGTACAATCCACATATGAAGATAAGGAAGAAAGAGATGTTTATTTGCTGTCCAAAAAGTTCTCTCACGTCACTTTTGGCCCAAGAGAAGATAGAGTCCAAGTCTCTCACGTTCTGGATTCAGATTCGGACTGCACAGACATACCTGACTCAAAACGCACACAAGTTTTTCATACGGACTCCGAATTGGGTGATTCGTTTTTTGTTGGAAACTACATTTCGTGCACTTTCCAACCCAATTGGAATCACCTTCAAATTCGTCCGGAGCGTTGAGTTGTGGACGAAACAATCTGATGCTGCAGCAGAATCCGAGTCAAACTACAAGTCCAAAGGTGTTACATCACCTCCACTTGGGCCCAATGGCCTTGTACGACCTAGATTCAGTTTTAGGCTGCCTTGGGACGTCCTCCCACCTCCTTGGCCGCCACCCCTTGCTCCTATATAAGTAAATCCATCTAGTAGCTTTTCCTGGGGATTTGTTTAGTTAAAAGTTAGCCATTGCAACTTCGTGTACTTCGTTTGTGTCCAACGACCAGACCAAGACCGCTTACGGATCCCCACCATTATCAATACCTCATATATATTTGCAATATTCAGATTGCTTTATCATATTCTTGCTCGTTCTTCGATTGCTTGCAGGAATAGACCTTCGTGGTCAGGCTGACCGTGCTTCCGGCATCGTCAGTAACCTCAGGAGATTGGTTTAGCGATTGCTAAGGCGCAACGTCGTGCACGTTTGTAGTCGGATCGTCAAAGTCGTCTCCACCAAATCGATAGTTATCATCTCATCGAAAGATCGGGACACCCCGCCTCTATCACAG
>NW_025267308.1:0-1482 GCF_018294505.1 Triticum aestivum | reverse complement strand
CTTTTGTTGAGCTTTCATACATTTATAGCTCTTGTGCATCCATTGCATGGCAATCACTACTCACTCACATTGATATCTATTAATGGGCATATCCATAGCCCGTTGATACGCCTAGTTGATGTGAGACTATCTTCTCCTTTTTTGTCTTCTCCACAACCACCATTCTATTCCACATATAGTGCTATGTCCATGGCTCACACTCATGTATTTCATGAAAATTGAAATTTTTGAGATTACTAAAGTATGAAATAATTGCTTGGCTTGTCATCGGGGTTGTGCATGATTAAATACTTTGTGTGATGAAGATAGAGCAACAGCCAGACTATATGATTTTGTAGGGATAACCTTCTTTAGCCAAGTTATTTTGAGAAGACATGATTGCTTTATTAGTATGCTTGAAGTATTACTATTTCTTATGTCAATATGAACTTTTGTTTTGAATCATTTGGATCTGAACATTCATGCCACAATAAAGAAAATTACATTGAGAAATATGCTAGGTAGCATTCCACATCAAAAATTCTGTTTTTATCAGTTACCTATTCGAGGACGAGCAGGAATTAAGCTTGGGGATGCTAGATACTTCTCCAACGTATCTATAATTTGTAATTGTTCCATGCTATTATATTACCCGTTTTGGATGTTTATGGGCTTTACTTTACACTTTTATATCATTTTTGGGACTAACCTACTAACCGGAGGCCCAGCCCGAATTGCTGTTTTTTTTGCCTATTTCAGTATATCGAAGAAAAAAGGAATATCAAACAGAGACCAAACGCAATGAAACCTTCGGGAACGATATTTTTGGAACAAATGCCAACCGGGAGACTTGGAGTGGACGTCAAGAAACAAGCGAGGCGGCCGCGAGGGTGCCCGGCGTGCCCCCTAGGGTTGGGCGCGCCCCCACACTCATGGGACCCTCGATCGTCCACCGACGTACTTCTTCCTCCTATATATACACCCGTACCCTGAACCCATTAGAGGCGACCACGAAAACCTTGGAGATATCCATGAGATCCCATCTTGGAGCCATCGCCGGCGCTCTGCCGGAGGGGGAATCCACCATGGAGGGCCTCTACATCATCTCCAAGGCCTCTCCGATGAGTTGTGAGTAGTTTACCACAGACCTTCGGGTCCATAGTTATTAGCTAGATGGCTTCTTCTATCTCTTTGATTCTCAATACAAAGTTCTCCTTCCTATTCTTGGAGATCTATTCGATGTAACTCTTTTTGCGGTATGTTTGTCGAGATCCGATGAATTGTGGGTTTATGATCAAGTTTATCTATGAGAAATATTCGAATATCCTCTGAATTCTTTTATGTGTGATTAAGTTATCTTTGCAAGTCTCTCCGAATTATCAGTTTGGTTTGGCCTACTAGATTGATCTTTCTTGCCATGGGAGAAGTGCTTAGCTTTGGGTTCAATCTTGCGGTGTCCTTTCCCAGTGACAGTAGGGGCAGCAAGGCACGTATTGTATTGTT
>NW_025267307.1:0-1482 GCF_018294505.1 Triticum aestivum | reverse complement strand
AGATTTATGTTTCATTAAGTAGATATACCCATATCTGCTTAAATCATCTGTGAAGGTGAGAAAATAACGATACCCGCCGCGAGCCTCAATATTCATCGGACCACATACATCTGTATGTATGATTTCCAACAAATCTGTTGCTCGCTCCATAGTTCCGGAGAACGGCGTTTTAGTCATCTTGCCCATGAGGCACGGTTCGCAAGTACCAAGTGATTCATAATCAAGTGGTTCCAAAAGTCCATCAGTATGGAGTTTCTTCATGCGCTTTACACCGATATGACCTAAACGGCAATGCCACAAATAAGTTGCACTATCATTATCAACTCTGCATCTTTTGGCTTCAATATTATGAATATGTGTATGACTACTATCGAGATTCAACAAAAATAGACCACTCTTCAAGGGTGCATGACCATAAAAGATATTAATCATATAAATAGAACAACCATTATTCTCTGATTTAAATGAATAACCGTCTCGCATCAAACAAGATCCATATATAATGTTCATGCTCAATGCTGGCACCAAATAACAATTATTCAGGTCTAAAACTAATCCCGAAGGTAGATGTAGAGGTAGCGTGCCGACCGCGATCACATCGACTTTGGAACCATTTCCCACGCGCATCTTCACCTCGTCCTTAGCCAATCTTCGCTTAATCTGTAGTCCTTGTTTCGAGTTGCAAATATTAGCAACAGAACCAGTATCAAATACTCAGGTGGTACTGCGAGCATTAGTAAGGTACACATCAATAACATGTATATCACATATACGTTTGTTTACCTTGCCATCCTTCTTATCCGCCAAATACTTGGGGCAGTTCCGCTTCCAGTGACCAGTCTGTTTGCAGTAGAAGCACTCAGTCTCAGCTTAGGTCCAGACTTGGGTTTCTTCTCCTGAGCAGAAACTTGTTTGCTATTCTTCTTGAAGTTCCCCTTCTTCTTCCCTTTGCCCTTTTTCTTGAAACTGGTGGTCTTGTTGACCATCAACACTTGATGCTCCTTCTTGATTTCTACCTCCGCAGCCTTTAGTATTGCGAAGAGCTCGGGAATTGTCTTATCCATCCCTTGCATGTTATAGTTCATCACGAAGCTCTTGTACTGTAGCTTGGTGGCAGTGATTGAAGAATTATGTCAATGACGCTATCATCCGGAAGATTAACTCCCAGTTGAATCAAGTGATTGTTATACCCAGACATTTTGAGTATATGCTCACTGACAGAACTATTCTCCTCCATCTTACAGCTGTAGAACTTATTGGAGACTTCATATCTCTCAATCCGGGCATTTGCTTGAAATATTAACTTCAACTCCTAGAACATCTCATATGCTGCATGACGTTCAAAACGTCGTTGAAGTCCCGGTTCTAAGCCGTAAAGCATGGCACATTGAACTATCGAGTAGTCATCAGCTTTGCTCTGCCAGACGTTCATAACATCTGGTGTTGCTCCTGCAGCAGGTCTGGCACCTAGCGGTGCTTCCA
>NW_025267306.1:0-1482 GCF_018294505.1 Triticum aestivum | reverse complement strand
CTAAGGTGAAATCTGAGAAAGTGTTATCCTCCTTCGCATCTGCATCATCCATCTTTAACCATCATGGTAGTAAGTTGTGTTACCGGACCCTTGACACGGATGTTGGTAAAACCTTGATGGATATGGAATTGCTCAAGTTCTTGAGAGCACGCACAAGCGCTACGTGTTATCATCGGCACTAACTGGGTTTGCCCTCAGTTCCCTCGACAATGCTATGACCTATTCAAACAGTGAATTAACTCTCTAGTGTTGGTTTCTTTCCCAGTTACTAGAATCATTCCCAGCATTTGCATTTTGTTCCCAGCTTGCACCGCCAATGTGCCATTCTACCATGGGTCCCTTCCATTTCCGGTGATAAGTAAATTCATCCATTGCGTTGTCTTCAACAAGGTAATCCACATCATCCAAGTCCGAGTATGCCATTCTACCGACCCCCTTCAAACGATCGCTCGAGAATTACCTTAGGCTGGTTTAAAGAGTTTCAATGATCTCTGAATCAGAAGTAATTCTTTTTGCCACTTAAGGGGATATCTCTACGAGTCACCTTCCCTAAGGTGTATCGTTATGGTATCATGGCAACTCAACTCCTCGCTACGTTGACAACCGATTACCACACTCTTAAGCGTGAAATTGTTGTCTACCTAGTGAACCTTCGTCATCCGTTTCTTTCCACCCCTCTTGATGTGTATCTCGTGTCTCAACCCGAGAGATGGTCCTATGTCTCATTCCGTGAGTTGTTCGATCTTCGAGAAGATCGACCCTTCTAGAGTCTCCTTCTTCCCTCCATGTCATGTTGGCAGGAGTTCTCAGAGCAAGACGACAAGACAAAGATGGTGTTCAAGCAACGTTCATTTGAAGTACACCCTGGATCGTGAAGATTGTACTTGTTTGCGTTTCCCCTTCATCCTACCCTACGCTTGAATCTCGAGACGAGATTCTTGTTTAGTGGGGGTGAGTTGTCACATCCCTAGCTTCTGGCATTGCTCTAGCCTAGCTTCATGTGTGCATCATGTCTATATTTTTGGAACTTAAATTGAGGAATATTGGAAGCCTCAAAACCCTAAATAAAAGAGGGGCAAAAACCCTAGAAATCTTATTCATTGCTCCAAATGGCTCTTCTTAAAATGTTTGATAATTTTTGGTAAGGGTTCTGGTCCCAACCAAAATATTGAACATTTTTAAGGATTTATTTTTGGGACTTTGAATTTAAATCATAGCTATTTGAATTGGACTTATATCTACTGTTAAATAAATATAGGTCCAATAATTCTGAAATATTTTGTGGAGCATTGTTTTAATTCTTTTAGCTCCTAAAAATATTGTCAGAAGCAAAATAAATTGAATTGGTTTCAAAACCAAATTCAAAACAAACCTGCAAAATAGAAAACAGAGTTAAAACAAAACAGAGAGAAAAAAATAAAAGGAGTGAAGCCTACCTGGCCTCACCCGTGCAGCCCACCAGCCGGCCCAGCTCCCCCCCTG
>NW_025267305.1:0-1482 GCF_018294505.1 Triticum aestivum | reverse complement strand
GTTTTTCAACCTGATAAGCTCGAACCCAAATCGGCGAAGTGCGTCTTCATAGAATACCCAAAGGTAACTATTGGGTACACCTTCTATCACAAGATCCGAAGGCAAGTTATTCGTTGCTAAGATGGATCCTTTCTAGAGAAGAAGTTTCTCTCGAAAGAAGTGAGTGGGAGGAAAGTAGAACTTGATAAGGTAATTTTACCTTCTCCCTTATTGGAAAGTAGTTCATCACAGAAATCAGTTCCAGTGATTCCTACACCAATTAGTAAGGAAGTTAATGATGATGATCATGAAACTTCAGATCAAGTTGCTACCAAACCTCGTAGGTCTTCCAGAGTAAGATCCATACCAGAGTGGTACGGTAATCATGTTCTAGAAGTCATGTTACTAGACCATGATGAACCTACGGACTATGAGGTAGCGATGATGAGCCCAGATTCCACGAAATGGCTTGAGCCCATAAAATCTGAGATATGATCCATGTATGAGAACAAAGTATGGACTTTGATTGACTTGCTCGATGATCAGCAAGCCATGTTAAATAAATGGATCTTCAAGAGGAAGACGGACACTGATAGTATTGTTACTATCTACTAAGCTCGACTTGTTGCGAACGGTTTTCGACAAGTTCAAGGTGTTGAATACGATGAGATTTTCTCACTCGTATCGATGCTTAAGTCTGTCCGAATCATGTTAGCAATTGCCGCATTTTATGAAATCTGGCAAATAGATGTCAAAACTGCATTCCTTAATGGATTCTTTAAAGAAGAGTTGTATATGATGCAACCAGAAGGTTTTGTCGATCCTAAAGGTGCTCACAAAATGTGCAAGCTCCAGCGATCCATCAATGGACTGGTGCAAGCATCTCAGAGTTGGAATATACGCTATGAGTTGATCAAAGCATATGGTTTTATACAGACTTTTGGAGAAGCCTGTATTTACAAGAAAGTGAGTGGGAGCTCTGTAGCATTTCTAATATTATATGTGGATGACATATTGTTGATTGGAAATGATATAGAAATTCTGGATAGCATGAAAGGATACTTGAATAAGAGTTTTTCAAAGTAAGACCTCGTTGAAGCTACTTACACATTGAGCATCAAGATCTATATAGATAGATCAAGACGCTTGATAAGATTTTTCAATGAGTACATACCTTGATAAATTTTTTGAAATAGTTCAAAATGAAACAGTCAAAGAAGGAGTTCTTGCCTGTGTTGCAAGGTCTGAAGTTGAGTAAGATTCAAAACCCGACTATGGCAGAAAATAGAAAGAGAATGAAAAGTCATTAAAAGTCATTCCCTATGCCTCAGTCATAGGTTCTATAAAGTATGCTATGCTGTGAACCAGACCTATTGTATACCTTGCTCCATGTTTGGCAAAGGAATACAATTTTGATCTAATAGTAGATCACTGGACAGCGGTCAAGAATATCCTTAGTGAGGACCAAGGAAATACTTCTCGATTATGGAGGTGATAAAAGAG
>NW_025267304.1:0-1482 GCF_018294505.1 Triticum aestivum | reverse complement strand
AAAGAAATAATATTGATGTACCTAGTTCTTCTAAGAGGAAGAAAAAGAAAAATGATAGGACTTTGCAAACTTCTAGTGAACCTATTGCTGAACCACCTGAGAATCCAAATGACATCTCTATGTCTGATGCTGAAACACAATCAGGTGATGAACATGAACCTAGTGATAATGTTAATGATAATGTTCATGTTGATGCTCAACCTAGTAATGATAATGATGTAGAAGTTGAACCTGCTGTTGATCTTGATAACCCACAATCAAAGAATCAACGTTATGATAAAAGAGACTTTGTTGCTAGGAAACATGGTAAAGAATGGGAACCATGGGTTCAGAAACCCATGCCTTTTCCTCCGAAACCATCCAAGAAAAAGGATGATGAGGATTTTGAGCGCTTTGCTAAAATGATTAGACCCATCTTTTTGCGTATGCGATTAACTGATGTGCTCAAAACAAATCCTTATGCTAAATATATGAAGGATATCATTACTAATAAAAGAAAGATACCCGAAGCTGAAATTTCCACCATGCTTGCTAATTATACTTTTAAGGGCGGAATACCAAAGAAACTTGGTGATCCAGGAGTACCTACTATACCATGCTCCATTAAGAGAAATTATGTTAAAACTGCTTTATGTGATCTTGGAGCTGATGTCAGTGTTATGCCTCTCTCTTTATATCGTAGACTTGACTTGAATAAGTTAACACCTACTGAAATATCTTTGCAAATGGCTGATAAATCAACTGCTATACCTGTCGGTATCTGTGAGGATGTGCCTGTTGTGGTTGCAAATGTTACTATTTTAACGGACTTTGTTATTCTTAATATTCCCGAGGATGATAGTATGTCTATTATTCTTGGAAGACCTTTCCTTAATACTGCAGGGGCTGTTATTGGTTGCATCAAAGGCAATGTCATTTTTCATGTTAATGGCAATGAGCACACGGTACACTTTCCGAGGAAACAACCTCAAGTTTATAGTATCAACTCTATCGGAAAAATTCCATCGATTATATTTGGAGGTTTTGAATTTCCTCTCCCTACTGTCAAGAAAAAGTATGATATTCTTATTGTTGGGGATTTTCATATCCCCGTTGAGGTAACTTAGTATATTCGAAATTTCTCCGGTTCCGTGATTATTCGGAATGAGTTTGTTAACAAGACTTGATCAACCTTGTTAGCGGGTTCATTTTGATGATCACGGAGATGGATGAAACTAGAAGCACAACCTTCTGTACCTCTTTATATTTTCTGTTATTTAGTAGAAATAAAGTAAAATAGTATTTTTCTGTCTGTCTCATGACTTATCCGTGCAACATAAAAATATCCCGAAAATAAAAGTCCTCAGAATGCCGTGCCAATTTAATATGATTTTTTCGGGAATATTTGAGGATTTACTGTGCAAAAATTACCACGGGGGGAGCTGCCACCTGGCCACGAGGGTGGAGGGCGCACCCTACCCCCCTGGGCGCGCCCCCTGCCTC
>NW_025267303.1:0-1482 GCF_018294505.1 Triticum aestivum | reverse complement strand
TGGTGCTGAAATCTCTCACAAAACGCCTATAGAATCCAGCGAGGCCAAGAAAACTCCTCACTTGTGTGACCGTTTTGGGCTGCGGCCAACTCTCAATAGCTTCAATCTTGGCTTTATCAACTTCAATTCCCTGTGGAGTAACAACATAGCCAAGAAAAGATACTCGGTCGGTGCAAAAGGTGCACTTCCCAAGGTTACCAAACAAACGTGCATCACGTAGAGCAATAAAAACAGCACGTAAATGTTCCAAATGTTCTTCCAAAGATCTGCTATAAATCAATATGTCATCAAAGTAAACTACCACAAATCGTCCAATGAAAGCACGTAAAACTTCGTTCATTAATCTCATGAAAGTACTAGGTGCATTAGTTAACCCAAAAGGCATGACTAACCACTCATATAATCCAAACTTAGTTTTAAATGCTGTTTTCCATTCATCTCCCAATTTCAGACGAATTTGATGGTAGCCACTACGCAAATCAACTTTGGAGAAAATTGTAGAGCCACTCAATTCATCAAGCATATCATCTAGCCTAGGAATAGGATGACGATAACGAATAGTAATATTATTAATGCCTCTACAATCAACACACATACGTGATGTACCATCCTTTTTCGGCACTAGAATAATAGGAATAGCACAAGGACTAAGGGATTCGCGTATATAACCTTTGTCGAGAAGCTCTTGTACTTGACGCATAATCTCCTTCGTCTCCTCTGGATTGGTACGGTATGGTGCACGGTTTGGCAGTGAAGCACCGGGAATTAAGTCAATCTGATGCTCAATCCCTCGAATAGGCGGTAATCCCGATGGCACGTCTTGTGGAAAAACGTCAGCGAACTCCTGCAAAATGTCAGTGACAGCAGGAGGCAAAGAGGAAGGCACGTCCTCGAATGAAAATAATGCCTCTTTGCACACAAAAGCATAGCAAACAGATTTGCTGAAATCTAGCTCATCAATATCAGATTTGGTGGCAAATAAACATGCACTTTTCAATTTAATTTCAGAAGCAACACTAGATGGTTTATTATTAGGCTTCATTTGTTGCTCAAATTCTTTTGCCACAATCTGATTTTCACTCTTATTCTTCTCCTGTTGGGCTTTATTAGCTCTATTAATATCATCTTTCAAAATGGAATCAGAAGTCATAGGAAGCAAAGTAATATTTTTATCCTTATGAACAAGAGTATAGTGATTGTTTCTACCATGGTGTACAGAATTTTTATCAAATTGCCATGGTCTACCAAGTAATAAGGAACATGCTTGCATAGGTACCACATCACAATCAACATAATCAGCATACGTAGAGATACTAAAATGCACACGAACAGTACGTGTTACCTTAACCGTGCCGCTGTTGTTGAACCATTGGATGTAGTAAGGATGTGGATGTGGTCTTGTGGTGAGAGAAAGCTTCTCCACCATCTCCATGCTAGCCAAGTTGTTGCAGCTCCCTCCGTCTATTATGACGCGCACAGAAC
>NW_025267302.1:0-1482 GCF_018294505.1 Triticum aestivum | reverse complement strand
GTTTCATCTAGTTACTGTGGCAATGACAGGTCATGCAGAGGAAATGGGTTCAACTACCGTAGCACACAGCAGTTTGAATCGCGTTGTCTTAATGCAGTAAAAGAGAGCAGGAGCGAGAACATGGGATTGTATCGATATGATCAAATGGTTGGTTGCTTGCCTGATGGTTCGATGCACTGATACGGGTCTTCGTTAGGGTAATCACGGTACTCCTCGGAGACAGAACCTGCCGCAGAGAGCACCGATACACAAACATTACCAAACAGTATGCAACAATATGATGCATGCATGAGACATGGCAAAATGAGTGTATTGGGCTAATGCAACTAAAACCAGAAGGGTTTGAGCAAATTTGAATCAAGGATTCAAATTTCAAATTCAAATATGGCCCTTTAAAGTGCTTTTCCTTGTTCTGCTTAAAACATCAATTTAACTTGTTTGATCATGCATGAAAATAGTACAGATGGGTAGATTGGATTTTTCTGATCATTTTTCATATATAATTTGTCCAATTTGGAGTTACAGAATAAAAGTTATGAATTTTTGAAATTTAAATAATATTCTGGAATTTCCTGATTTAAATTAAATCCAGAAAATCAATTACTGCGTCAGCCTGACGTCAGTGTGACGTCAGCAGGTCAACAGAACTGGTCCAGGTCAAACCTGACAGTGGGTCCCGCATGTCAGGGTGATTATTTTAATTAAAACTTAATTAAAAACTAATCCTGTTTAATTAACAGGGCTGGGCCCCACCTGTCATTGACTCAGGGGAGTCAACCAGGGCCCACCCGTGGTCAAACCCGGGTCGGCTGCACCGGCGTTTAGCCGCCGGCGAGCCCGACGCGGCGGCGGAAGTGGTTTTGGCCATTTCGGCCACCAAATGGGCCGCGGAGACCACCGGAGTGGAGCTGAGGACAAACCGCAGCTCTTGGCAGAGTCCGTTGGGGTCGGGGTGGCCGGAGTTGGCGCCGGCGACGACTTTGGCGGCCACCGGGGTTCGGTCGGAGGTGAACTTGGCGCTAGAGGGTTCGGTGAGGCTCGTGGAGTAGCTAGCTAGGTGCTGCGGAACTTGGTGAGTAAGATGGACACCATCTTGTGGCCGGAGGATGACCGGGAGCACGTCGGCGACGAGCTCCACGGCGGTGGGTGCGGTTGAGCTCCGGGAGGTTGCTACACGGCTCGGGAGCAAGAACGGAAGGGAGGGGAAGATGGCTAAGCTCACAGTGAGTGCGACGGAGTTCTTGGTGCGGCCGGAGATGGACCGGAGCGACGACGGCGTTGAAGGGGATCTCCGGCGACGGTGAGCTCGGGCGAGGTCGGTGCGGTGGTCTCGGGCGTTGCGAGCGCTCGGGGCTCGGCTGCTCGATGAAGTGGACAGCGGCGGAGCTCCTGGACACGGTGAGACGGCGTGGGGTGGTCGGAGGGCGTGGCTACGGCGAGGGGGTGGCGGCGATGGCGTCGGCCATGGCTGGGGCGTGCGAG
>NW_025267301.1:0-1482 GCF_018294505.1 Triticum aestivum | reverse complement strand
TGTAGATGCCAAAAGATGTAAAGTTGATAACGATAGTCCCACATACTTGTGGCACTGCCGCCTTGGTCACATTGGTGTCAAGCGCATGAAGAAGCTCCATGCCAATGGACTTTTAGAGTCTCTTGATTATGAATCGTTTGACACGTGCGAACCATGCCTCATGGGCAAGATGACCAAGACTCCGTTCTCCGGAACAATGGAGCGAGCAACCAACTTATTGGAAATCATACATACCGATGTGTGCGGTCCAATGAGCGTTGAGGCTCGCGGAGGATATCGTTATGTTCTCACTCTCACTGATGACTTAAGTAGATATGGGTATGTCTACTTAATGAAACACAAGTCTGAGACCTTTGAAAAGTTCAAGGAATTTCAGAATGAGGTGGAGAATCAACGTGACCGAAAGATAAAGTGCCTACGATCAGATCGTGGAGGAGAATATTTAAGTCATGAATTTGGCACACACTTAAGGAAATGTGGAATCGTTTCACAACTCACGCCGCCTGGAACACCTCAGCGAAACGGTGTGTCAGAACGTCGTAATCGCACTCTATTGGATATGGTGCGGTCTATGATGTCTCTTACTGATTTACCGCTATCATTTTGGGGATACGCTCTAGAGACAGCTACATTCACTTTAAATAGGGCACCGTCTAAATCCGTTGAGATGACACCGTATGAATTATGGTTTGGGAAGAAACCTAAGCTGTCGTTTCTAAAAGTTTGGGGATGCGATGCTTATGTCAAGAAACTTCAACCTGAAAAGCTCGAACCCAAGTCAGAAAAATGCGTCTTCATAGGATACCCTAAGGAAACTGTCGGGTATACCTTCTACTTAAGATCCGAGGCAAAATCTTTGTTGCCAAGAACGGATGCTTTCTAGAAAAAGAGTTTCTCTCGAAAGAAGTAAGTGGGAGGAAAGTAGAACTCGATGAAGTACTACCTCTCGAACGGTAAAGTGGTGCAGCTCAGGAAAATATTCCTGTGATGCCCACACCAACTGAAGAGGAAACCAATGATGATGATCAAGGTACTTCGGATCAAGTTGCTACTGAACTTCGTAGGTCCACAAGGACACGTTCCGCACCAGAATGGTACGGCAACCCCGTCCTGGAAATCATGTTGTTAGACAACGGTGAACCTTCGAACTATGAAGAAGCGATGGCGGGCCCAGATTCCAACAAATGGCTTGAAGCCATGAAATCCGAGATAGAATCCATGTATGAAAACAAAGTATGGACTTTGACAGACTTGCCCGATGATCGGCGAGCGATAGAAAACAAATGGATCTTTAAGAAGAAGACAGACGCGGATGGTAATGTCACCATCTATAAAGCTCGACTTGTCGCTAAGGGTTATCGACAGGTTCAAGGGATTGACTACGACGAGACATTCTCTCCCGTAGCGAAGCTAAAGTCCGTCCGAATCATGTTAGCAATTGCCGCATACTATGATTATGAGATATGGCAGATGGACGTCAAA
>NW_025267300.1:0-1482 GCF_018294505.1 Triticum aestivum | reverse complement strand
TCTTGTTCGTGTCACCGAACAATGCAATCGACGAAGCAACGTGGATGAACTTGTTGGAGACGGCTCGCAGCAGCTTCTTCACGACGTACTTCTCCTCCATCTGATCATCGAGCTCACGGATGAGCCCCACGAGCGTCGTGAACCTCGCTGCGAAGTCATCCACAGACTCCGCATCACCCATCTTGAGGCCATCAAACTCCGAGCGCAAGGATTGAACCCTCGCCTCTCGGACGCGCTCGACGCCCACATGCATGGAGCGTAGCGCCGCCCACACATCGGCCGCGGTCTCCTTCTCCGCAACTCGCAGCAGCGTCGAGTCGTCGATGGACTGGGAGATGATCGTCATGGCCATCTCCTCCTTGCCCTTGTCGACCTCCGAGGACGTGGCCTCGCGATCAACGGCGCCCCACACGCCATTGGCGCGCAAGAGGTACTTCATCCTCATCGCCCATGCCGCGTAGTTCGTCCTCGTGAGCAGCGGGAATGGAAGCTTCCCCGCCGCCGTCGTCGCTGCCGTCGCGGCAGCCACCATCGCCGCCGAGTCGCTCGGCACCAACGCTCCACTCGCTGAAGTGTCACGCGGCATCGTCTTCCTCATCACCTAGCTCTGATACCAAATTGTTGGAGCCGACTCTCTCAGCTCACCTCTTCTCTCGTAGTTGTTTCACACAACACACACAAGAACACATGATATTTGGTGCCGTGCTGTATCACACAGCTCACGGCTTTTCTTCTCTGTATTTCTTAACCACACAAACTGAATTACAACGCTTAACTAGCTAGCTCGCACGAGCTGCCAGGCCACAACGTGCCCGGCTCTTGTGCACACGACCTGCTCCACTAACCAACTAATCCATCACCTATTCTTATGGCACTAACACACGCATGCATAACAACTTCCTAGATAACTTGTGCAGCCCGTTAGCTTCAGATCTTTGCATGCCGCAGCTTCTCACTGCACGTTGGAGTCTCACCATGCATGCTCCTCAAACTGAACCATCAGGTGTACGCCTCGCACGTACCTCTACACAGACACGCTACTACATGCAAATACGAAAGTAAACATGCAGATACATAAGACATCAAGATTATATCTAACATTCAACCTCCTAATCTTGATGGCCGTTCTTCACGCAGATACTTCAAAGAAGAGCCGGTCCGTCGCTGCCGTAGCCGGCCAGCAGCGCCTTCTCCTCGTTCTACTTCTTCTTCTCTGGACACTCCCAAGAAAAATGTCCAAAGTCATCACAGTTATAGCACTGTACCTCGCTCTTGTCTCTGCGCCCTCCACCATGGCCATGTCCGCGGCCACGGCCACGGCCACCACGGCCGCGTCCTCGCAATGAGTCATGCCCTCTCGCCATGAGGAGCTGCTCTTATTCACGTGCCGTCTCCCGCCCCTTGACGAGCTCCTCGTGCGCCTTGAGTGAACCAATGGCCTCCTCCATGGCCATCTTGTTCGTGTCACCGAACAATGCAATC
>NW_025267299.1:0-1482 GCF_018294505.1 Triticum aestivum | reverse complement strand
TTTTTTTGAGCTATACGACCCTGAAAATGAAAAGCCCTACAATGAACTCTCAAAAGGTTGAAAGTTGGCATGGTATCATCATTTCACCCACATAGAATGTGCTAAAAAGTTGAGAGGGTTACGGCAAAACATGGATGCACTTCGTGTACAAAACGAACAATCTCTTTCGAAGTATCAGGCTTTCATACGGAAACTCGTGTGTTACAAAGGGATTTCAATTTTTTGAAATTACTTGAACTCGAGACTTTTTGTGTGTTCAAAATGCACTATTCAAAGCCACATTATCAATTCTCAAACCTTTCTGATTTCATTTGTTATTTTTCATGCATTTACTGATTTTTTGAGCTATATGACCCTGAAAATGAAAAGCTCTACAAATGAACTCTCAAAAGGTTGAAAGTTGGCAGGGTATCATCATTTCACCCACATAGAATGTGCTAAAAAGTTGAGAGGGTTACGGCGAAACATGGATGCACTTCGTGTACAAAACGAACAATCTCTTTCGAAGTATCAGGCTTTCATACGGAAACTCGTGTGTTACAAAGGATCTCTTTTTTTTGAGCTATATGACACTGAAAATGAAAAGCACTACAATTGAACTCTGAAAAGGTTGAAAGTTGGCATGGTATCGTCATTTCACTCAAATAGAATGTGCTAAAAAGTTGAGAGGGCTACGACAAAAACTGGATGCACTTCGTCTACAAAACGGGCAATCTCTTTCGAAGTATCAGGGTTTCATACGGAAACTCGTTTGTTACAAAGGGATTTCAATTTTTTGAAATTCTTGAACTCGAGACTTTTTGTGTGTTCAAAATGCACCATTCAAAGCCGCATCATCAATTCTCAAACCTTTCTCACTTCATTTGTTATTTTTCATGCATTTACTGATTTTTTTGAGCTATACGACCCTGAAAATGAAAAGCCCTACAATGAACTCTCAAAAGGTTGAAAGTTGGCATGGTATCATCATTTCACCCACATAGAATGTGCTAAAAAGTTGAGAGGGTTACGGCAAAACATGGATGCACTTCGTGTACAAAACGAACAATCTCTTTCGAAGTATCAGGCTTTCATACGGAAACTCGTGTGTTACAAAGGGATTTCAATTTTTTGAAATTACTTGAACTCGAGACTTTTTGTGTGTTCAAAATGCACTATTCAAAGCCACATTATCAATTCTCAAACCTTTCTGATTTCATTTGTTATTTTTCATGCATTTACTGATTTTTTGAGCTATATGACCCTGAAAATGAAAAGCTCTACAAATGAACTCTCAAAAGGTTGAAAGTTGGCAGGGTATCATCATTTCACCCACATAGAATGTGCTAAAAAGTTGAGAGGGTTACGGCGAAACATGGATGCACTTCGTGTACAAAACGAACAATCTCTTTCGAAGTATCAGGCTTTCATACGGAAACTCGTGTGTTACAAAGGATCTCTTTTTTTTGAGCTATATGACACTGAAAATGAAAAGCACTACAA
>NW_025267298.1:0-1482 GCF_018294505.1 Triticum aestivum | reverse complement strand
CAGACTTATGGAGAAGCCTGTGTTTACAAGAAAGTGAGTGGGAGCTCTGTAGCATTTCTCATATTATATGTAGATGACATACTTTTGATGGGAAATGATATAGAACTCTTGGACAGCATAAAGGCCTACTTGAATAAGAGTTTTTCAATGAAGGACCTTGGAGAAGCTGCTTATATATTAGGCATCAAGATCTATAGAGATAGATCAAGACGCCTCATAGGTCTTTCACAAAGCACATACCTTGATAAGATATTGAAGAAGTTCAATATGGATCAGTCTAAGAAGGGGTTCTTGCCTGTGTTGCAAGGTGTGAAATTGAGCTCAGCTCAATGTCCGACCACGGCAGAAGATATAGAAGAGATGAGTGTCATCCCCTATGCCTCAGCCATAGGTTCTATTATGTATGCCATGTTGTGTACCAGACCTGATGTAAACCTTGCCGTAAGTTTGGTAGGAAGGTACCAAAGTAATCCCAGCAAGGAACACTGGACAGCGGTCAAGAATATCCTGAAGTACCTGAAAAGGGCTAAGGAAATGTTTCTCGTTTATGAAGGTGACAAAGAGCTCGTCGTAAAGGGTTACGTCGACGCTAGCTTCGACACAGATCTGGATGACTCAAAGTCACAAACCGGATACATGTATATTTTGAATGGTGGGGCAGTAAGCTGGTGCAGTTGCAAGCAGAGCGTCGTGGCGGGATCTACATGTGAAGCGGAGTACATGGCAGCCTCGGAGGCAGCACATGAAGCAATTTGGGTGAAGGAGTTCATCACTGACCTAGGAGTCATACCCAAATGCGTCGGGGCCAATCAAGCTCTTCTGTGACAACACTGGAGCTATTGCTCTTGCCAAGGAGCCCAGGTTGCACAAGAAGACAAGGCACATCAAGCGTCGCTTCAACTCCATTCGTGAAAATGTTCAAGATGGAGACATAGATATTTGTAAAGTACACACGGACCTGAATGTAGCAGATCCTTTGACTAAACCTCTCCCTAGAGCAAAACATGATCAACACCAGAATTCCATGGGTGTTCGATTCATCACAATGTAACTAGATTATTGACTCTAGTGCAAGTGGGAGACTGTTGGAAATATGCCCTAGAGGCAATAATAAAAGCATTATTATTATATTTCCTTATTCATGATAATTGTCTTTATTCATGCTATAATTGTGTTATCCGGAAATCGTAATACATGTGTGAATAATAGACACCAACATGTCCCTAGTAAGCCTCTAGTTGACTAGCTCGTTGATCAACAGATAGTCATGGTTTCCTGACTATGGACATTGGATGTCATTGATAACGAGATCACATCATTAGGAGAATGATGTGATGGACAAGACCCAATCCTAAACATAGCACAAGATCGTATATTTCGTTTGCTAGAGTTTTCCAATGTCAAGTATCTTTTCCTTAGACCATGAGATCGTGTAACTCCCGGATACCGTAGGAGTGCTTTGGGTGTACCAAACGTCACAAC
>NW_025267297.1:0-1482 GCF_018294505.1 Triticum aestivum | reverse complement strand
TGTGAATTATATAAATATTACAAGTAGATGGCAGAAACAACTCATAGATGACAGCCCAAATTAATACAACATATAAATTCAGATGGACTAAAGCATTGTGAATTATATAAACATTACAAGTAGATGGCAGCAACAACTCATAGATGGCAGCCCCAATTGAAACACCATATAGAATCATATGGACTAAAGCATTGTGAATTATATAAACATCAAGTTGATGGCAGAAACAACAATTAATAGATGGCAACCCCAATTGAAACAACATATAAAATCATATGGACTAAAGCAAACATCACATGTTTATGACAGAATATAAGAAAGTGCATAAATGGAAAATTATTGATGTCATCACAAGGAACTTACTTGTCAATTGTAAAGGCTGGTGACCTCCTTGACCTTCTTGGCTTGCTTAACCTGTTCAGATCTACGGTTCACCAAACTACCATCACTTGTTACCTCAACATTGTTTCCAACTTGGCTTGCTAAATCCTTTTCAACTTCTATTGGCGAATCTCCTCCATCAGATTGACTTGCACCATCATCATGGCTACCATCATCATTAATTTCCAGGTCCAGCTCCTCATTCTCTTCATCATCATCCTCACTATCATGGTAGTCATCCTCTTCTTCCTCTACCCTCTTTCTTTTCCTGCCATTATCCTTCCTTGCAAGACGAGACACTTTCCTACTTGAGTTAAGCAAACGTATTTTCTCAAACACGGCGCTAGCAGCATCAACTCCATCCAAGATTGCATGCTCCTCATCCTCATTCAACCATTCCATCATAGGATTTGTTGCATCAAACATGGTTGTATCCATCATCATTGCACATGCATCAACTTCCTTCTGCTTATCATTCTCTCTCACCGGGTCTTCTTCTTCTTCAGCACGTATCTTCAAAATGTGAAAACAAAATCAGTGAATGACAACGAAGTATAAAGAATAAAATGGATAAAGTCGCTATGTATAAAACAATGCTTATTAGACAGCAGCCTTTACTCTAAACATTGCTAAGTAAACATCAATATTTACTTTAAATAACAACCTAATAACAGTCTTTAATAAATAGTAGCATTTACTTAGTAAACAGCAACCTTTATTTCAAACAATGCTTAGGAAACAACAGTATGCAGGTGAATCATGGCATATGGGTGAATAATGGAATATGGGCAAAACACATTTCATACCTTCAAGTTGTAGCGCACAGATACAAGCTTGTGCAGCTTGCCATATAGAAGACGGTTTCTTTGCTTCGTGTGGACCAAAGCAAAAGCGCTCCAATTCCTCTCACAGCCACTTGACGAAACGCATTGTGATACAATCCTCAAGGCACACTTCTGCAGATTAGGAACTTCCCCTCCAAATTGGAACCACCACTCAGCTGCCAAGTTAAAACAAAATTAACATAGTGAGATGAACTGAGTTGCAAAACTGGGGTAATAGAGAATTTTACAAGTGGGGTAATTGGAACTTACTTGGTGA
>NW_025267296.1:0-1482 GCF_018294505.1 Triticum aestivum | reverse complement strand
TCAGGCAATAACGAATTCTAGATATCGATGAAGTGATAAAGTTTGCTTCAAGGATTTCACTTTGTGTGACATATTTGAGGTGCCAGAAAAAAGCAATCAGATCTATACCACTATGCGTAGTGAAACAATGATAAGAAAATATATCAAATCATAGACATTATTCTGTTGCGTATCTAGTACAGAGAGAGTGCCGATTTGCTAAAACACGGAATATTAATTTCCATATCTAACATTAAATACAAACTTACACCTCATCAAACATCGATTCTCACCTGTCACCATAAGTCGTAGATTCATCCTTGGCCACGTTTTTGTGGAATAGCTTGGTGTGCACCATAGTCGCCCTTGATGTTGCATCGCCATGCAAAAGAGGCCCTAAAGACAGGTAGTGCTGCAATGGAGTAAGAGCTTGGGGCAAACCATACATGGTGAGCCGGCGGAGAGAAGAAACTGTGACTACTGAATTGGATTGCATGAACCTTTCAAGAGGAAACGGCCGCAATCTAGAGTGAAGGGACACGTAGAGATCGCAGGGACGCCACACCAAGGGTTGGAGATGTAGCAGCGACTGGGGAAAGCCATGATCGCAACATCGGCTCGAGATGATCCAAGAAGACAGAGAAGACGGGTCAAGGAGAGCAGGAAAGCCAGTCGTGTTGGCTTGCGGCCGCAGCAATGCAAGACGAAGAATCATGGCAGCGGAAGGATGAACGCGAGAGGACGGTGGCGGCGAGTTCTGTAGATCGGAGGCGACCGGTGGGAGGGCATGAGGGTGAGATTGTGTACGGAGGGGGAGATAAGATGACCACGTGATATTGAGCGACAGGGAGCTACCTAAGTTTTTTTTACGTGAGATTTTGTTTTTTTCTTGAAAGTATTAACGTGGGACTCTTTCTGAAATCTTGATCATTACAATTTGTTCACTTTTTCTAGAACAATATAGGATTCAATCTTAGCTAAGAGAGGGAAAGGCCACGTAATGTCTTCTCTTGAAATTCACGTGGGATAGAGATATCGTGATGATTTTTTTTGTGAAATATATATATTAATATGGACAGGTTTTTAGATGGGCCAGGTTTGGTATTTGTTACATGCAGCTTTGATATTTTTTTTCACGACGTGAGTAACGTAAATTGTGGTGGTGACTTTTGGGCTAATCTACACCGTAATAACTCGGCCCCACCAGATAAACGGCTCTAATTTTTTGATTAACATGGAAATTTCTTGGGAGTCGAAAATTAGTTTAGGTACTAGTCGTCAACCCGTGCATTCGCACGGGCTAGTTTAGTAACTTACAATGCGATGAAGTTTTGAGACTAAATTTCATTTAATGGGAGTAAGGTAATGGAGAATTCCCAAATTTCTATTCAAACAGTTCCATCTTGTCCAATGACCATATATGTTTAATATTCAAATATTATCTTTATCAAAATTTAATACTTAAAAATAGAAAATGAAATGGCGCTTATACTAAAATGTTCC
>NW_025267295.1:0-1482 GCF_018294505.1 Triticum aestivum | reverse complement strand
AAAAATGTCCAAACAAACACCAAAAAATCACACAACACTCCTGTTGTTCTATGTTGACATGAGAAAAAAACTTCAAAGAAATAAGAGGCAATGGATATCGTTTCGTCCCTGAAGGTGGGACGTTCCCTACCAAAAACCATCATGCTTGTTGTGAGAAGCTCCGGTTTGTGAGAAGCATATACCCAAACATGCCCCAAATGGGACAAAATTTGTACCACGGCATGTTGATGCCGCTCCATGATAGCATGCCAAGTTTCATGAATTTCATACGAGTTTTGGATTTACTAGAATTGAAAAACCAGGCATCTCAATGTTATGCCGGCAATCAACGGTGCCATGGTGTTTGAAATTCATTCCCATTTCTTGCATGGGACATAAGCATGCACCCAAGGACACAGATTTGATTTTTCAACCAATTTATATGCAGTGGAGCATGCGCATGTAGTTCAAATTTGAATTATTCACATAAATGCATTGAAAACTCAGTTAATGCATAAAAATGTCCAAACGAACCTCGAAAAATCATAAAAATTCACACAACACTCATGTTGTTCTATGTTGACACAAGAAAAAAACTTCAAAGCAATAAGAGGCAATGGATATCGTTTCGTCCCAAAGGTGGCACGTTCCCTACCGAAAACTATCATGCTTGTTGTGAGAAGCTCCGGTTTCTGAGAAGCATATAACCAAACCTGCCCCAAATGGGACAAAATTTGTACCACGGCATGTTGATGCCGCTCCATGATACCATGCCAAGTTTCATGAATTTTAGAATAGTTTTGGATTTACTAGAATTTAAAAACCAGGCATCTCAATGTAATGCCGGCAATCAACGGTGCCATGGTGTTTGAAATTCATTCCCATTTCTTGCATGGGAACTAAGCATGCACCCAAGGACACTGATTTGATTTTTCAACCAATTTATATGTAGTGGAGCATGCGCATGTAGTTCAAATTTGAACTATGCACATAAATGCATTGAAAACTCAGGTAATGCATAAAAATGTCCAACCGAACCCCGAAAAATCACAAAAATTCACACAACACTCATCTTGTTCTATGTTGACACGAGAAAAAAACTTGGAAGCAATAAGAGGCAATGCATATCGTTTCGTCCCTGAAGGTGGGATGTTCCCTACCGAAAACCATCATGCTTGTTGTGAGAAGCTCCGGTTTGTGAGAAGCATATACCCAAACCTGCCCCAAATGGGACAAAATTTGTACCACGGCATGTTGATGCCGCTCCATGATAGCATGCGAAGTTTCATGAATTTCAGAATAGTTTTGGATTTACTAGAACTTAAAAACCAGGCATCTTAATGTTTTGCCGGCAATCATCGGTGCCATGGTGTTTGAAATTCATTCCCATTTCTTGCATGGGCCTAAGCATGCACCCAAGGACACAGATTTGATTTTTCAACCAATTTATATGAAGTGGAGCATGCGCATGTAGTTCAAATTTGAACTATGCACATAAATGCA
>NW_025267294.1:0-1482 GCF_018294505.1 Triticum aestivum | reverse complement strand
TCGGAGCGGGACGCGGCGAAGCCGATCGTGGTGGCGAAGCCGGCGAACCACTGGAACCATGCTCTTGGGGCCTGCTTGAGCCCATATAAGGACTTCGAGAGGCGACAAACATGATCGCGGCGTGCCGAGTCGACGAAGCCAGCAGGCTGGTAGCAATGGACCTGTTCAGCGAGGATGCCGTGGAGGAAGGCATTTTTCACGTCGAGCTGGTGCACCGGCCAGCCCCGCGAACAAGCCAGAGTGAGAACTGTGCGGATCGTCGCCGGCTTGACGACCGGGGAGAAAGTTTCGCCGAAGTCGATCCCAGGCCGTTGAGCAAACCCGCGGACAACCCATCTCGCCTTGTAATGCTCCAGGGACCCATCCGAGTTCATCTTGTGCCGAAACACCCATTTGCCGGTCACAACAGTTGTGTTGGGAGGGCGAGGGACGAGCGTCCAAGTGGCGTTGGAGATGAGGGCGTCGAACTCGGACTGCATAGCGGCGCGCCAGTTGGGATCACGGAGGGCGTCGCGTACAGAGGAGGGCAGGGGGGAGATGGGTGTGGCGGCGAGGAGGGAGTCGGCGTAGCGAGGGTTAGGTTGGAAGATGCCGTGACGAGCTCGCGTGATCATCGGATGACGGGGAGGGGCGACAGGCAAGGAAGACGAGCCGGCGGCTGGGCCGGTGTGTGGGGAAGGAGGCCCAGGGATCGGTTGATCCGAGCCGTGAGGTGTAGTGGGCTGGCCCAAAGCGGGCGAGTCGGGAGGCGGGGTGGGCGCACCCGCGAAGGGAGGGGGAGACGTGGCGTGCGGCGATACGGGAGAAGGGCATGTAGGCCATGCAGGGGGAGGGTCGTGATCGACGTGATCCGAGGCTGGGGGATCGTAGATTAGATCCAGCTGGTCGTCAGGGGAATTAGGTAGAGTTTTGAACGGAAAAACAGACTCTACAAACGTCACATGACGGGAAAAAAGGATGCGCCTGGTGGTTGGATCGTAACAACGATACCCCTTTCGCTCGTCGGGATAACCCAAGAAAACGCATGCCACGGAGCGAGCTGCCAGCTTATGTGGCGAGATAGCTATGATATTGGGGTAACATAAACACCCGAACACATGGAGATGACGGAAGTCTGGGACGTGGCCGTGAAGGAGCTCGTACGGGGTGGTGAGGAGCCGAGGTTTGCACGGGCGCCGGTTAAGGAGGTATGTAGATGTGGAGAGGGCTTCGGCCCACCAGCGTGGTGGCATGGAGGCATGGAGAAGAAGGGTGCGGACTCCGTCATTAAGTGTACGAAGAATGCGCTCGGCCTTGCCATTTTGTTGGGACGTGTAGGGGCAAGAGAGACGAAAGCGGGTGCCATGTGACTCGAGAAGAGAGCGATTCGCAATGTTGTCGAACTCACGTCCATTATCCGTTTGGAAAGCTAGGATGGGGCGGGAGAATTGGGTGCGGACGTAGGCATAGAAGAGAGTGAGAAGGCGGTGAACTTCAGATTTC
>NW_025267293.1:0-1482 GCF_018294505.1 Triticum aestivum | reverse complement strand
GTGGTATCAGATTTCCAGGTTGCTCAGTGAGATTTTACAGTTTCGTGGACTGTAGGTATGAAGAACAGACTCGATCTGAACTACGAAAAACTGTAAAATCTCACTGAGCAACCTGGAAATCTGATACCACTTGATAGAGGCAAAGGTGTCCCGTCTTTCGATGAGATGATGGATATCGCTTTGGTGGAAGTCGACTTTGACGATCCGACTACGAACGTGCGAGGACGTCGCGCCTTAGCAATCGCTAAACCAAATCCGAGAGGTTATTGACCACGCCGGAGCACGATCAACCTGACCACGAGGGTCTGTTTCCTGCGAGCAAACGAAGAACAAGCAAGAAACTAAGATTGCAATCTGGATATTGCGAATATAAGATGAAAGCTTTATTGATCAAGGTCGGGTTCTGTGACGCCTTTGTCTGGTCGTTGAACACAAACGAAGTACGCGAAGTTGCAGCTATGGCGAACTTTTAATCTAAACAAAACCCAAGGAAAAAGCTACTAGATGGATCTACTTATATAGGAGCAAGGGGTGGCGGCCAAGGAGGTGGGAGGACGTCCCAACGCAGCCTAAAACTAACCCTAGGTCGTACAAGGCTCATGGGCCCAAGTGGAGGTGATGTAACACCTTTGGACTTGTAGTTTGACTCGGATTCTGCTGCAGCATCAGATTGTTTCGTCCACAACTCAACGCTCCGGACGAATTTGAAGGTGATTCCAATTGGGTTGGAAAGTGCACGAAATCTAGTTTCCAAGAAAAAAAGAATCACCCAATTCGGAGTCCGTATGAAAAACTTGTGTGCGTTTTGAGTCAGGTATGTCTGTGCAGTCCGAATCTGAATCCAGAACGTGAGAGACTTGGACTCTATCTTCTCTTGGGCCAAAAGTGACGTGAGAGAACTTTTTGGACAGCAAATAAACATCTCTTTCTTCCTTATCTTCATATGTGGATTGTACAAATGTCCCATACACCTGCAATTAGACAAAACACAAAAGTTTGTGAAGTATTTTTGTTCTGGATAACATAAATAGATTATTGAATAGTTTGCACTAAAAATCACCTGTCAAATATGCATATATGCAATATTTTTGGTCATATCCAAGGTAGTCATGTCCTCATCATCCTCCCCTTCTTGAAAATAAAGTCGTCCTCGGCGTTGCTTAATCTGAAATGTGGCTAACAAAAGAGACAAGGTGTACATGTTGTATATGTATATGTCATCCATTTTTACTTCCCTTGATTTTTGCATATATGACACATGAATAGATGAGTAACTTGCATAGTTCATAAAATCTAAAGCCAAAAAATTAGCACAAGAAGTAGAAGGCATGAAAATATTGCAACTCAGTTTGCACATATAAGTGAAGCTCTTATTCATTTCAAAAGATTGACAATGTTCATCATTAAACCATCCCAACATTGGTGAATAAACCTTACTTGCATCAAATTTACATGCTACAACATGCTTAAATAAGCAAACAT
>NW_025267292.1:0-1482 GCF_018294505.1 Triticum aestivum | reverse complement strand
TTGGCGCTGGAGGCCGTGGAGCGCAGCCTCGAGCTTGAACAATTGGAGACGAGGGAGCATCAAGTCACCCAAGCAGAAGATGCCGTCGGGGTTCGCGAGGCCAGGTTCCAGGAGGAGGTGGACCGCCGGGTGCCCGAGGTTCGCGCAGAACTGGAGGGAAGGTATGACTTGAAGTTGAAGCTCGCAGGTACGGAGGGTGCGGGCAGGGCTGCTGCCCTCAGGCCCAGGTTGGACGAGGCTGAGAGGCGTGCGGAGGCCACGACTGCCGTCCTAGTCATGGCGCAGGCGGACTTGGCCTCCGCACGCGCCGAGCTGCTTTCTCTCCGGAAGTGGGTCGATGACGCCGAGGCCGCCGCACGGCAAAACAGGGAGGAAGTTCTCCAACATCGGACGCTGGAGCGTGAGCATGCTCCTATGCTTCAAGATCTCCGTAACAGGGCCAACACCGCCCTGGGCTACATCAGCGACGAGAATGCTCCGGCCCCTCACTTGAACGACTATGCCAGCCACCTTACCTTCTTCATCGAGGTGGTGACGCGCCTGGAGCCTGACAGAGCTCGCCAGATTGTGGAGGAGAGGGGTCGTGGCCTGCTTGAGCGCGCTTTCTCCCGTGTCTTCAGCCACCTCAGGAACACCTTCCCCGACTTCGACTTCGACGCCGCCATTGCCCCCGCACCGCAGGCCGTCCGGCACAAACTGGCGCGGTGGGTGGAGGACAACGTGGACGTGCTGGTCAGAGCCTTTGCCACTAACGACGACGCGGTGGTGGTCGCCGCAGACGAAGGCGACGTGGTTGATGACGGCGACGGAGGCGTCGCCGAAGGCGACGGAGGCGTCGCCGAAGGCGACGATGTTGCCGGCGAAGATGACGACGACGCGAGTGAAGCGTCCGAGGGCGATGTGGCGAGTGACATATCTAGTTGATCCCATGTCCCCCTATCGTTTTACCCTATAGGCAAAAACTCGGGCGTGGCCCTCGGAAAACTGGTAAGAGCATTTTGAGAGGGGGAGCCCCTCATGTAAGCAGGTTGCAGCCTTTACTTTCCTATGTGGTATTGAATATGTGCCCTCGTGGACTCATGAGTCCGGGGGCGAGTTCCCCGTCGGGGTTTACCTTAGTCAGCGGCAGCCTCGAGCTGGGTCATGAGGCTACGAGTTTCTGAGAATCCTGCGGAGCTTGTCGACCTGTCAGAAGGGGCCCCGCAAGAGGGAAGCGCCAGTTGCAGCGTTAGCACGCGCTCGGCACGCGTGTGCTTTGCGCAGCCCCGCTCGCGAGGGGCTCGTGAGGGGAAGGCGACGGACATGAGTCCCAGACTGAATGAAATCCAGAAAGCAAGAAACTGTTCGAACGAGAAGAGGCACCCCCCGCGCACATCGACAAAAAACTCAGCTTCAACTTAAATCCAGATCCAGAAAGCAAAGCTACAGAAAGAGAGATCCAAAGCAAATGGCCGCGTCTGGCACCTAGTCTAGTCTTCTGGT
>NW_025267291.1:0-1482 GCF_018294505.1 Triticum aestivum | reverse complement strand
ATACACCTGAGGCACAGGAGGACCTGCAACGTTTGCACGAAAAAGACGGCATGCCTCCGAAGCAGTATAAAGGTCCCGCCAGCTACGCTCTTACGAAAGAAGAGAAAGAAATCTTCTTTGAATGCCTGCTGAGTATGAAGGTCACGACTGGCTTCTCGTCGAATATAAAGTGACTCAATAATATGCAAGGACGGATATTCTTGGTCTCAAGCACACTACACAGTTATACAGAACTCTACCTTGGTGACCCCGTATGTCGATGAACACAAGAACAGTCTGCGCTCCAAACACCCGGAACAGTGCGACAACTGGATTACATGTGAACACATCAGAACTTTCAGCAGTTGGTTGGAAACACGTCTCAGAGGTGACAACACTGTTTGTGATGAGCTGTACTTGTTGTCCAGGGGACCATCTTTGACTGTATTGACTTACAAAGGATACGAGATAAATGGGAATACATTTTACACGACCGCCCAAGTTCAAAAGAGCACCAACCAAAACAGCGGTGTCCGCTTTGATGCAGCAACCGAGAATTTTAAGGACACATATTATGGTTACATAGTGGACATATGGGAACTTGACTACGGACATGATTTTAAGGTCCCTTTGTTTAAGTGCAAATGGGTCAATCTGTCAGGAGGCGGGCCACAGGTAGACCCACAGTACGGAATGACAAAAGTGGATCTGAAAAATCTTGGGTACACTGACGAACCGTTCTTCTTAGCCAATGATGTGGCACAGGTTATCTATGTGAAGGACATGTCTACCAATCCGAGAAAAAGAAAAGATAAGGAAGCGAATACATCATACGATGAGCCAAACCGCCACATAGTTCTTTCAGGAAAAAGGGACATCCTGGGAGTGGAGGGCAACACAGACATGTCTGAAGATTATGAAAAGTTTCATGAAATTCCTCCCTTCAATGTCAAGGCTGACCCAAGCATCCTGATAAACGATGAAGATTATCCATGGTTACGGCACAATAAGCAAATGACACAAGCGAAGAAAAAGTGAAGACTTTCTCCCGCAACTATTATGATGATACCATGCCAACTTTGTAACACACGAGTATGCTATGCCAACTTTTTCAGAGTTCATTTGAAAACTATGAATTTAGGTCGAATTTTCTCTATAGGTGCATCTATGTTCATTTTTTAGTAAAGTTAATCACAAACTTGTGATTCACACAAATTTCAAAGAATTCAAATTTTAACTATTCAAATTTGAAAACTAATGGCACTAACAGAAAGTTTATAATTTTTCTAAAACAAATGGCACTAACAGAAAGTTTATAATTTTGCTGACCTAAAAGCAAAAAGAAATAAAAAATAAAGCAAAAAACAAAAGAAAATAAATAATGCAGAAAACAAAATAAAAATAGCAACAATAAGTATTTTTTGTAAATAGAAACAAAATAAAATAAATAAAGCAACAAAGAAAACTAAAAAACTAAAAAGTGTTTTCAAATTTGAAAACTAA
>NW_025267290.1:0-1482 GCF_018294505.1 Triticum aestivum | reverse complement strand
CCATTCCTGGATTACTTTGGTACCTCCCTGCTAAACTTATAGCAAGGCACACATCAGGTCTGGTACACAGCATTGCATACATGATAGAGCCTATGGCTGATGCATAGGGAACATCTTTCATATTCTCTCTATCTTCTGCAGTGGTCGGGCATTGAGTCTTACTCAATTTCACACCTTGTAACACAGGCAAGAACCCTTTCTTTGCTTGATCCATTTTGAACTTCTTCAAAATTTTGTCAAGGTATGTGCTTTGTGAAAGTCCAATTAAGCGTCTTGATCTATCTCTATAGATCTTAATGCCTAATATGTAAGCAGCTTCACCGAGGTCTTTCATTGAAAAACTTTTATTCAAGTATCCCTTTATGCTATCCAGAAATTCTATATCATTTCCAATTAGTAATATGTCATCCACATATAATATCAGAAATGCTACAGAGCTCCCACTCACTTTCTTGTAAATACAGGCTTCTCCGAAAGTCTGTATAAAACCAAATGCTTTGATCACACTATCAAAAACGTTTATTCCAACTCCGAGAGGCTTGCACCAGTCCATAAATGGATCGCTGGAGCTTGCACACTTTGTTAGCTCCTTTTGGATCGACAAAACCTTCTGGTTGCATCATATACAACTCTTCTTCCAGAAATCCATTCAGGAATGCAGTTTTTACATCCATTTGCCAAATTTCATAATCATAAAATGCGGCAATTGCTAACATGATTCGGACGGACTTAAGCATCGCTACGGGTGAGAAGGTCTCATCGTAGTCAATTCCTTGAACTTGCCGAAAACCTTTTGCGACAAGTCGAGCTTTGTAGACAGTAACATTACCATCAGCGTCAGTCTTCTTCTTAAAGATCCATTTATTCTCAATTGCTTGCCGATCATCGGGCAAGTCAACCAAAGTCCATACTTTGTTCTCATACATGGATCCCATCTCAGATTTCATGGCTTCTAGCCACTTTGCGGAATCTGGACTCACCATCGCTTCTTCATAGTTCGTAGGTTCATCATGATCTAGTAGCATGACCTCCAGAACAGGATTACCGTACCACTCCGGTGCGGATCTTACTCTGGTTGATCTACGAGGTTCAGTAGTATCTTGATCTGAAGTTTCATGATCATTATCATTGGCTTCCTCACTAACTGGTGTAGGTGTCACTGAAACAGTTTTCTGTGATGAACTACTTTCCAGTAAGGGAGCAGGTACAGTTACCTCGTCAAGTTCTACTTTCCTCCCACTCACTTCTTTCGAGAGAAACTCCTTCTCTAGAAATGATCCATTCTTAGCAACGAATGTTTTGCCTTCGGATCTGTGATAGAAGGTGTACCCAACAGTTTCCTTTGGGTATCCTATGAAGACACATTTCTCCGATTTGGGTTCGAGCTTATCAGGTTGAAGTTTTTTCACATAAGCATCGCAGCCCCAAACTTTGAGAAACGACAACTTTGGTTTCTTGCCAAACCATAGTTCATAAGGCGTC